>NW_026712912.1:0-98596 GCF_030625045.1 Achroia grisella
CATTAAAAAGGACTGATAATGACGCCATCTAGCGGCATTAATTGAAGCGATTATGCGTTGATATTAAGCCGCATGGTAGCTCCATCTATCGTCCTTATATTAAAGATGTAATGAATGTGATTCAGTTTCTATTAATGTTGATAATCAATATGGTAAATCAACAGCAGATGCGTCATTCATCTCCTTATTTTTAATTTGTGGGTTATAATGTAGCTGCGGCGACACGGCCATTCTGATGTGCAATGCGTGCTCTGCATTGCTCCATGTTACCTGGAAATAAAACAATTTTTCTGAGGCTTGGCACATTCAGGGTACCATTCAATCATTTAATATAGAGAGCATACAGCCAAATTAGTAAGTAGAAGTAATAATAGTAATAATAGTAAGGTCAAAATTTATGACTGCTCATTCCACATGACAACAGTCGCAACTATAGTCAGAATATTCTTAATTAGTTAGTTATCATATCACGGCTCACTCCACGTGAAAGCAGTTATAAATGATAAGTTAGTTATGTAATTAGGTTTATATTAGTACTGTTCACTCCACGTGACCACAGTAGTCTTTTTTTTTATTATTATTATTTTCTTTCTGCTTTGTTTTTTTTTTTTTTATAATATATTTTTTTTTATTTTTGGGAAGGATGTGACGGTGAAAGGTCGATGCTGTTTTCACAGAGGTCCTAAGGGATTGGGTAGGTCGATGCTGTGCTCTAGGCGGTCCTGAACGCCGCGGTACACAGAGGCATTTTATTCTTTTCGGATAGGATTTCTTACTATTGGACGGCTCCACACGCCAATAGTAATTAATAATATTTGGCCAACTGTGTTGCCAATCATAATATTTGGCTATTGTACGGCTCCACACGTCAATAGCATCTTTTGTATTAATAATTATATTGTTTTTTTTTTATTTATTTATTTTTTTTTTTTATTTTTTTTTTTTATTTAGATTATATTAGGTTAATAGTTTTGCAACAAAAATAGAAATTACCAGATTTGAACAACGAGCTATTCGTCGTTTTCCAACATGCCAGTAGACGATTGTTACTCGCTACAATGTTGAAGACTGAGTGGTGCAGAGTGGTCAGGTAGCGCAGGGCTCCCGACAGGCGACACGGCCGCCTGGGCGCCGGCTGCTGGCTGCGGCGCTCGCCTCAGCTGATCGTGAGCGACCTTGCGTGGTCGACCGTAATGACCTACTACCTTTTTCACGAGGTAGCGATCATTTTCTAAAACTCTGTATACTTCATAAGGGACACTAAATTTGAGGTCAAGGGATGTTTGGTTTCTAGGATTATTTTTTATTAGTACAAAGTCGCCGCGCTGGAATTTGTGAATTTGTGCGCGACCTCTATCGAATCTTTGCTTGTCTTTTACAGCCAAGTCAGTCATTCTTTGTTTAATATGTTGTTCTAATGCTACTACATCGATTGAATTGTTATCAAAATTAACTAGATTGAGAAGTTCAGGAGGTACGCAGTTTTGGCGTCTAGTCAGGGAGTGTGAGTGGGGCTACTCCGGTTGTACGATGGACTGTGCAATTTAAAGCAAGTTGTGAATTTTCAACGCCGTGTGCCACTCTGGACTATAGTTTTTTATAATTA
Source organism: Achroia grisella (assembly GCF_030625045.1). NCBI lineage: Eukaryota > Metazoa > Arthropoda > Insecta > Lepidoptera > Pyralidae > Achroia > Achroia grisella. The sequence continues at coordinate 1,607 of NW_026712912.1, forward strand.
CGAGTCCGTTTTTTAATGTTGCCATTACGCGCTCGACTTGTCCATTGGCCCTGCTAGCGCCTGGAGATATTGTATGTAACTCAATGCCAAACCTGTCACAGTAGTTTTTGTATTCGCCGAGAAATTCACGCCTCCATCAACTATGATTTGTCGTGGTGCTCCAAATAGATGAATGACACGTTTGAGCGCTGCGAGGGAGCTATGTTGACTTTTATCATTAGTATAATAGAGAAACATAACATATTTAGTAAAGGCGTCTACTGTTACTACTACGTATTCTTGGTTAGCAGAAGTTCCGAGTTTACCAGTAATATCCATGTCTATTACTTCAAATGGGCTTGTTGGCTTAGGGATCGGATGTAGTTGTATTTGTGATGCTCCGGAGGTTTGTTTAGAGGTTCTACAAACAACAAAGTTATCGACGAAGTCTCTAATAAAACTATTCATTTTATCGAAGTGATAACTCTCTCTTATTTTGTGTAAAGTCTTGTCCCACCCTGGATGTTTTAGGGTTGTGTGGTAAGTATTTGTAAGGCTCCATTGAAACGCCTTGGGAACTATTGTAAGGTTTGATCATCTGCCACTGGGTCCCGTTCTCTTAGACTTGAGTAGGCCATCTTCAAAGGAAGTATCAGTGACTTCATTGCCAGCATGGATGGAATCGATAATGGGCCTTAACTGCGCGTCGTGACGTTGTTCTATTTTTAGCCAGTCTAGATTACTTGACATGAGGTTGACAGTCAGAGGATCAGGATTCCTGCTCAAAAAATCTGCATGCTGCATCCGCTCGCCCTTCCTGTATTCTATATCAAAGTCAAAATTTTGAAGGTAAGCCCACCATCTATGTATTCTAGGTAATAAGTCTTGCTTGTGTTTAGAGGCTTTCAAAGCATTGCAGTCGGTCAATTACTTTGAACTACGTCCATACAAGAAGTGGCTAGTGTTTTATAGCTCTGACGACTGCTAGTGTCTCGAGCTCATACAGATATATCTACTCTCTATTTCTGTTGTACGCATGCTAAAATATACAATGACATGTTGTCGTTCATTTATTAACTGAATGAGTATCGCACCAAAGCTCTGACTGCTAGCGTCAGTAAATAGCTCTATAGACTTGCCTTCTTGGAATATAGTGAGGACAGGAGTAGAAGGAGACATTGTGAATGATTTTTGACGTGCCTCTTCATGTCTATGACTCATCTACCTTTTCAGTCCCTTTTTTAGTCAGGTCGTACAGTGGTGACATAGTTCGCGCAAAATCAGGTATAAAACGACGAAAATATCCAGCCAAGCCATTAAATTGTCGTATCTGGTTTTTACAGTAGATGGTACAGGGCCTTTATTAGAGCCTCTACTTTTTTTTACCTGGGCGAACCTGACCATTTTCTATTACGTTTCCAAGATACTCTATTGACTGTTTAAAGAATAGTACTATCACTAAATATTTAGAAAATCCCGATTCACGTAACGCTATAAAGATTCTCTCCAAGTAAGAGATGCCCGATGTGAAATCAGTACATTGAGATGACGTCATCGATATGTCCTGGGCCACGCTATCGTTATGTAAGGTATTAGCACTACCAGGGTTTAGGAGCTGTCCTAGGGCTCGGTTTATACATCGTTGATACACGGAAGGTGCACAGCAAAGACCAAAGGGCATCGTTAAATATTCATAAAGTCCGTCTGGTGTTACAAATGCGGTCTTTTCGATTGAGTCTGGCGAGATAGGTATCGGTGGAAACCAGATGCCATATCAAGTGTGGTGTAATACTGTCCACCTGCCAGTTGATCAATCTGGTCAGCAATAAGTGGAAGAGGGAAATGGTCGCGTATTGTATTAGCGTTTAGCTCCCGATAGTCAACATACGGTCGTCTCCATTTTTTCTTTCTTACTAGAATTATTGGGCTGGAATAAGGTGATCTGCTCTCACGCACTATATTGGCTTTGATGAGTTCCTCCACAATGTCTTTGACCTTTGTGCGTTCGACTGGACTGAGTCTGTAAGGCCTTTCGCTCAACATATTTATCTTTATTTTTCAAACGGATTTCTAATTCGCGGTTTTAACGCGCGTTTTTGAATACTCACGTGTGAAAAGTTCAGAATATTTGTACAATAAAGTAAGGAGTTGGTTGATTTGATGTTCGTCAGTCAAGTCGTGGTCAATTTCTCAAATAAGGGGCTCTTTGACTGTATGTATTGAATACAAGAGTTATAACAAAGTCTTGCTCTTTCTCTAGTTACGATTACACTAAGACCAGAACTATGTAGTCTGTCTGCTCCAATTAAAACATCTGTTGTCATGGCGGGGTCAGGTAGAATATAAAACAATCTCTCTACGTTAACGTCGTCGATTATGCACCGTTGCTTTCGCGGCATGGACGTGGAAATAATGGAAATGGACCTATGCCTCGTAGGTATGTGATTATTTGACATCTGCCGGGTAACTTATTCGCAACGGATTCTCGCATGACTGAGCATTCCGCACCGCTATCAAATACCGTGTTAATAAGTTTTCCACAGACAATCACATGCATTACATTTAAAGTATTTTCCTTTATTTGCGAGTGAGTTTACATTAGAAAAGTCTCCTTTTTCTCCGAAAGCAAGTATCAAACACGTGACCTGGTTTACCGCAAAACGAGCAGTGTTTAATATTGTGAGGTCTACCACTTTGAGGATTGGCTGCGTTTTTGTCATTGATTAACTTAAGTCGCAGATTTCTATTACGACAATTATTCAACGTGTGACCAGTTCTTTTACAAAAATTACAATATTGCGCAGTATGCCTATAGTCAATTGTATATCGCGCACACGTTTGGAGAGGTTGATCGACCCTAAGTTGACTTTGAACGTTTACTACGGATAGAGTAGAAGCAAACAGAGAATTAATTCTGGCACTGAGGTAGCTCTTGCGTTCATTAACTCTATTCTAAGACGTTCGTCACCGATAGTACCAAGAACAGCTTCAACAGCATCACTGTTATCTGCTTATCCTTAGTTACGCGTCTCCATAAAATCCACGATTGAGTTAAGAATTCGGCAATATCTTTAGAAGAATCATAGGTATGCTCTCTGAATTTAAGTACGTCTCTCGAATAGCGAGATTCAGGTTCAAAAGTAGTAATAATTATCACAGCCGCAGCTCGTCCCAGGTACTGGTGGTCACAAGCCAGTTATCAGCCCATACTTTAGCACGACCCCTCAATAAGCTTGTCACTTTCATTCGTAAATCGTAATCAGTTAGCTGATAGGTGTTTTTAGCCGTTGAAATGTGGTTACACCATTCACGGACCCCAACGTTTCATCGGGATCACAGGAAGGTAGAAAACGTCAGTAATTTTAACTCTGTCAGATTGCTGTTGATTTAGTAGCCTATCACTCATATTTTGCATAACATTCATCATTTGTAAGAAAAAATTAGGTGGTACATCACCGGGCTGCTGTTGGAGTACCGTAGCTGTAGGTGCGCCTTGTTGAGACGGGCCTGCACAGGTTTCTATCGGTGCTGAAGGTGGCGACCTGGAAACACCGGTCACGTCCGCTTGTATCGTTGCACTCGCTGCAGAAGTATTTCGCTCGGTGTCACTCATAACGTAGCCGTAGGGTTTGGTTTAACGTCAGGATCTGAAAAAATGTTATGACCGTGGGCAGAAAGGGGATCGCTGGAGCGTTCCCACTTCTGATGTCGGAGTAGGAAAGCAGGAATACTTTTAAAAGCCGCAGAACCGTTGACCTATAATAGGATCATCGGTTCTACTAGTGGTAGTAGTTTAACATTACATTAAAATAATAAAAGAACAAGCGAAATTAGATTAGTTTATTATTATAATAATAATCTCCAAATATGATTATAGTCTATCTTTCATTTTATTTTATAACACAATACTTTCTAATGTGATTATAATTACAAATTGATTCTACTAAAGTAACAAGAGTTTTCAACTTACTTCCACGCCGCTCGAGCACCAGAACACAGAATGCATCTTATTCACAAGACCAGCCATGTGGTCAAATCGTGTTCCCTCCAACTTGAACGCGCGCTCAAGTCGGAAGGTGTCGATCGCCACAGTGCCGAAGTAAAATACGATTTTTGCCTAAGGCTTATAATTAAACAATAATAAAGCATAATTACTTAAATTACCGTCTAGTTATTCTAATAATATTAGCAATTAAATAAAGCCATAAACTTGTAATATTAATAAATTTGACTTACACTATTAACCGAATCATCCGGATGTTTTTCATGTTGATTTTAGTTAACAACTTAAATGCAAAAATAATTGAACGTTACATTATTGTTAAAAATAACTTTTTGGTATTTAAATTTAAATCAAGATGATTGCATTATTTCTTTTAAAATGGTTACAAGATTTTATCAAAGTTTTAATTATTGTATGAAATCCGCACGCAAATGGCGGACGTTACGCAACATCCGACATTCGCTCGACATAGATAAATTTATTTACAATTCACATAACAATTGCTTAATTCATAATAAATTTTAATATTTAATTTAGTTTTACTATATTTAGTAATTTTAAATAACAAACATAAGTTATTAAAAAGGACTGATAATGACGCCATCTAGCGGCATTAATTGAAGCGATTATGCGTTGATATTAAGCCGCATGGTAGCTCCATCTATCGTCCTTATATTAAAGATGTAATGAATGTGATTCAGTTTCTATTAATGTTGATAATCAATATGGTAAATCAACAGCAGATGCGTCATTCATCTCCTTATTTTTAATTTGTGGGTTATAATGTAGCTGCGGCGACATATATAATACCTATGTAATATGTAAGTAATGTTAGTAAGTATGTTAATTATAAATAACAATATTAAAGATTATTATTTGTAAGAACTTACAGTTAGTACTTACAATAATATTAGGTCAGTGGTAATTTTTTTTTCCTCGACGCACAACTTGAATTCACTTTTAAAGCTAACCACAATATTAACATGTAACACAAAATAAGTAATAATAAAGGAATGTTATATTAATTTAAATTGAATTACGCGATAACATATAGAAGATTGATGTAAATATAAGTTTATTACGAACTTTTACAGTTGACCGGTAGGAAAATCGATGCTTTTTAAAGCTTAAACTCACTAATTATATCAATTACACTAAAAAAATCGAGTAATAAATTAGATAAAAGTATTTAATTATTATGGCCAGCTGACAAAGACTCGGTAATGTTGCCAGTCGAGAAAAAAAAAGACAGAAAACCAAAAAACAGAAAAACAAAGCATCATATGATTATGTTGGCAAACGAAATAAAAATATTTTTTTAGTCTATCTTATTTTTGTTTTTAATTTATTTTTATTGTTACTAATACATTTAATTTAGTCCCATATTGTATAAAACTCCCTATAACAATTTTAAAAAACTCACAAAATCTTACAGATATTCCTCTAGAAAACCAGATTTACATGAAGAAAATCACTAAATCACGAACTTTTTCACAGACACGCTCATCAACATTTGTCACCGGAAGACATGACCATGCCTTCACAACACATACATCTCACATGTTAAATTCCAATCTGAGGGTCATCTAATTACTTTTATAACACTTATACTCTCACATACTTATCCACCAATATCACACAGAGTGATTCAAGTGAACACTTTCAACTTATTATTTTTGAAACTCGACCTATTCATCCAAAACAATATTATTAAAATACTGTCTTTAAAAGAAAAAACAAAAGAAGGTATTTGCTGCAGAAACACGATTCTTTCGGGTCTTGATGGTCCATTTTCTATCGATAATAGTAACAGTTATAACTACAAAAAAAAATACCCATAAAAAGTAGATAATATAGTAAGAGACGTGGAAGAAAGTCTTTCTATTGACTGTCATGTACTCGATGGCATTGATTTTTGTAGTAATTATTTATGTAATAACATTAATTTAAGTTACTCACCTTCAATATAAGAAGTCTCCACAAAAACTTTGATGCCTTTCAGGTCACACTGCAACGGCTAAATACAGATTTGGATGTGATAATATTGACAGAATGCTGGTTAAGCGAATATACATTAAGCCTACAACTCTTTTAGAACACACAAATTTATAAACAAAAGTGCGGTGTAGTTGCGTACGTTAAGGACTCAATTGATGCCTGTGTGGAGGAGGCAGACTGCGATGACTGTAAATGTTTAGAAATCAAGGTGAAAGACTTAGTTATATTGGGCATATATCGCTCTCCTCCTTCACCAGTTTAAATGATTTTATATCTTCGCTAGATCTCATCTTACTGAATGTTAAAGGTAAAACATAACATAGTACTCACAGGTGATCTAAATCTTGATATAAATGCCATACCTCTTAGTGATCGATGCTCTGAATATATTTCCCTACTGATACTCGATTCGCAACAAACGTATGCCATTTGTGTGGCGACGAGTGTATCCAATTTAATGCGACCGTAGAATCCGAAAATGCGAATACCGATTCTATGGGGTATCTTGGCGAATAAACTTGATAAATAATTTTGATTAATTTAGAAAGAATTACAGCGGCACACAATTCCAATCGTGCCAAAGCAATTACCTTTAATGGTGCTACCTTTGACTTGGCACATAAAAGTGTAATATTTGAAGTACCATCTGGCAGTTCAATATACGCGTATACACAAGCACCATATGCGCGTTCGGATGCATCAGCAAATCCGAGAATGTTTAATTTGCAATTATCAATAACACCTATATGACGAATAAATTTAATGTTAGAAATGAGTGGTAATTCAGATTGGAATTGATTCCACGTGCGAACAATTTTTTGCGGGGGCGTTTCGTCCCAATCGAATTTTAAAATCCAAAGTTGTTTAATTAAAAGCTTTGCATATAATATTATAGGCGCGACTAAACCTAAAACATCGAAAAGTCGTGCGACTGATGATAAAATATTGCGTTTGGTGCATGGACGATTAATGGGAGTAACTTTAAATGCGAAAACATCATCTGATGGAAACCAACATAAACCTAAAGTTTTAAGCGTTTCATCCTTATCGAATTCCAGATTTTGCGAAAAACGATTACTTTCTGGAATGTGCTCTAAGACCTTTTTACAATTGCTAGTCCATTTTGCCAGTTCAAATCCACCAGTCAAAAATAAAGCGGTGAGCTCTGATGCTGCCTGCGAGGCATCTTTACTATTCTTAACTGAACTAACAACATCATCAACATATATGTCTCTCTTTACAATTTCTTGCGCGATTGGAAATTTATTTCCTTCATCGGAAGCTAACTGAGCTACAGTACGTAATGCTAAGTACGGGCTGCAACGTAAGCCAAATGCAACTTTATTAAATTCAAAGACTTGGAGCGGTTTATTAGGACTAAATCTATATACAATACGTTGAAAACAACGATCTTGCGGGCGAACTTTTATTCGTAAATACATTTGTCGCACATCAGCTGAGATGGCGACTGCGAACAATCTCATATTCAAGAGAATAATAAATAAATCCTGTTGTAAGGAAGGACCTGTATGTAGAATATCATTAAGCGAAAATCCAGTACTAGACTTCGCGCTTGCGTCTAGTACCGGCCTTATTTTCGTGGACACTTTGTCCTCACGTAAGACTGCGTGATGCGGTATAAAATAACTAGGGCTGTTATTTTCAATTACGTCTACGGGAGAAATATATTGTTTTTCTATATATTCGTGAATTACCTCATCATAAAGGTATTTCAGTTGCGGTTTCGATGCGAATTTACGTTCCAAATGATAAAATCTGCGTTTAGCGATATCGAAAGAGTTCCCTAAAGACTTAGAACTATACTTAAATGGTAAAGCGACTTCGTAGTGACCTGATTCGTTACGAGTGGTCGTTGTGGTATAAAAATCTTCACAGTATTTATCGTCTATACTTGTTATTGGTTTGCGATCTACTTCTTCAATCTCCCAAAATTTGCGAATTAATACTGAAACCTCGCACGAAGTGGTGGAACAGAACGAGAATGAAGAAGACGTAGAAGTTAAGGTGGGAGCTTCACCTAAAATAAGATAACCGAGAACAGTCTCCAACGCGTTTGGAGTACCAGGTGAATTTATAATTTTACCTCCAGACAAAAGGGTCGCGAATAGGTTGACACCAATCAAAAGGTCAATTTCTGATGGTGTTCCCCACGTATCATCTGCGAGCGGAATATTAGTTAAGTAACTGAGCGCGCCAACATCAATTTGACATGTTGGTAAGTTACCTGTTATTTTATTCAAAACTAAAGCGCGAATATTATAATATTGCTCATGATTAAATCTCGATCGGAAAGAGAGATCAACTGCACCCTTAACTGGTTCAGTGGCGCCACCTATACCCTTAACGGTGGTATGTGCGTCCGGCTGCATGGTTAAACCCAATTTTAAACAACACTTAGAAGTAATATAATGCTTTTGTGACCCGGGGTCCAATAAGCAGCGAATGACAACATCACTCCCATTACGAGCAGTAGCAAATACCTTGGCAGTAGCAAGTACTTCAGTCACATACGGCTGCTCATGAATGGACGATGAAAGCGTGCATAACGACTCCTTGTCTCCACCAGTGGTGGTTCCAATAGGAACGGGAGTTGGTTCTAATCGTGTCTGTTGTGTGGGTTGTGTGTGCGCAAGCGGAGGCAATTGCGACGAAGAAGATGGTGGTAATTGGCGACCGTGCGTATAAGATGTCTGTGCGTTTTTCGTACCCTGAGATACTTGCGTAGGTGCGGAATTATTATTTTTAAAACAAAGCAACGTATGATGTCTCGGATTGTTACAATTTCGACAGGCGGAAGTTGATTGACAACTGAAAGAGTTATGTTGACTACTTAGACATCTAGTACACATACGGTTAGTTTTAATATAATTAAATCGATCATTAATTGTGAAAGTTGAAAATTGTTTGCATTTATATAATTGAGAATGTGAATCACCTTTACATAAGGAACAATAAATGCGTTGCGTAGGATTAGTACCTAAAAATGTACGTGGCGATCGAGCGATCGATCGTTGATGCGACTGTGCACGACCACTGGCGGACGCGGCGGCGGGACCGTCCAACTTGGTGGCGGCAGCGGCGCCGGCGGTGCGGTTACACGTGCGTTGTAATATTTTTACGTGTTGACGTATAAATTTTATAAAATTTTCAAACTGCGGTATGTCATCTTCTCCTCTAATTGATGACTCATACGACTGCGCGGTAGCCTGATCTAATGCCTTTAATCCCATATAAATAAATATAAAATCATCCAGCTTTTCAATTTTAAGTTGCTTTAATGCTGCGATAGTCGACGAGAAAGTATCAATAAATTTTTCTAAGTTTATTGCCGAAGGACCGTTAATTGATTTTAAAGAAAATAATTTATCTAAATATGACGTTGCAAGAGAGCGTTTATCTTGATACTTGTCGATTAAAGCTTGCCACAATATAGGATAATTTTCGGCTGCTGGTACTAAGCCAGCACACAGATTTCTAGCCTTTCCTGACAGGTGACTCATAAGATAATGAAAACGTTCTGAGTCCGAAAAGGATTCATTGTCATGAATAACCTGTTTGAATGTTTCGTAAAAGAAAGGAAATTCTAAAATATCACCTGAGAAGACTGGTAACACAATTTGGGGGATCCTTACTGATCCCTGTTTGTTGTCTGGTAAAGCAGACTGACAAGCGGGAGCTGGAGTTCGCGAAGATTGAGGTTGTAACGAGACCGCCATCATCTTTATAGAATAAAACATTTCGTCAAAAGCGGTGAGAGATTGATAATTAACTACATAATCAGGGTTTAGTTCCAAATTAAGGAGAATAATTTCATCGACAATTTTAACATACTCGGTGCGCATTTGATCGATCAGGCTAACTTTTGCAATAAAAACATTACGATGTTTCTCCATTTTAGTTTTCGAAGATAATTCATAAATAGACTGAAGTTGCGAAAAATATTGTGCACGTTTTGCTTCATACATTTTTAATTTTGCGTTTGTGTTAGCCATTATTATTATTTATATATATACTTCTTAAAAAATAACAAAGGAAAACCAATAAATGCGATATATAAAACTATGTGCGGTAATAACGTACAACTATACCTGTACTACCGTAAAAGGGCGAGCGATAAACAATAATAAAGTATAATAGGTATTTAATGTACTAAATACCTACAAGACAGACAGATGTACTTGTAGCGAAAATAAGTACACAAATGCGAGAAATGATGCGCGATATAAACTAGCATACATAAAAAATATATGCTTACTATGCTATAAAACTACTAATTAATAATGCGAAAAATAGGTACAACTATTATCTATATATACCTATATGCGAGAAAAATAAAATAATGCATAAAAGCAATATTTTAAATATGCGGTGCGAGAAGTAAATCACAATAACGTTTTAAACACTAAAGCGCGTGACAAATAAATTTATATATACCTACTCATAAGCGGTAGTATGTAGGTACATAAGTGCGACAATACGGAATGTAGGTATCGACCATACATCTACAAAAAAAAATATGCGAGCGAAATATAAACTATACATAAAGCGAAATCAAAGTGAGTGATGTCATAGAAAATCAGATAATATATCTATAACTATAACTAAAAAGATATAAAATAACTATGTTCACAACTATTATTTTACGCGGGAGTATTCTAAAGCGTTGTTGTTAGTCACTGTGTCGATACACCACGTATAACTTAATCATAGGTACGTAGGGCACGATCTTTAACCGACATGTATTGTATAAAACAGCTATGCGAACGAATACTCAAACAATTTACAATAACCAGCGTATTATACGGCGAGTACTGCAAGGAAATAAAATATCTATTACGAACAGAAATAAAATCGCTGCTTATCAATAATTATTCAGATTAAATAGTGTGCTTTCCCTGCTCACTTTCTTGTGTAAAGACTACGGTAACCAACACTAACAATCTTAACATTCAAACACTACAATCATCATACATAATATTCGACAGGTAATATTGTTTCGTCAAATAGTATAACGACAACTATAATATTTCTAGAAGCTTCGATCGATCGAACAATATCGATATAATGCGGGTGAATGTGAAATTAAATGAACGAAACAACGCAAACAGATATAACGCGAAATTGAAGAATTGCTGCGAGATATGAACAATTCATAAGCGACATAAATATAAACTTATTTATTAACGAAAATACCAATGTATCGTTATATTTGTGCAACCGTGGTATGCAATTTGAATAGATCCTATTACATGCGCAATAAGGTTCAATATTACATGCGAGTCATTCACTCGACTTTCACAATAGGAAAAAATTAAAACAAATTTTAAATAAATAAATTGCGATTCCTATTGTGATCCGGCGACGGAAGGCCAATAAATGGTGCGGCGGTGGCTATGATCTAGCCTTCTTCGATGGACTATATTGTTGTATAGGAAACTGGCTGGTCAAATATGAATGACTTACCCTTACTTCAATGTGATTGTTCTTCAGTGGGCCCACACGGTTACGGGAATCTCAGGAATTCACTTAGGTTGATTACAACTATTAAGACATGCGTGCGATATGAGTGCGACGTGCGCGCGCGGCGAAAGCTATGACATCACTGATTATTGAATTAGCCGGGAGGGGTGTCAATGCACATCAACAAACCAGGTACGCATCGCGTTTGGCGTAACCATAGGGGATGCATATTTTTATGTAAATTCGACATTTTTGAAGCTAGAAGCTTGAAACTTATTGTTGAGACTGTTGATTAAATATAAATACATATGACATTCATTGTTTCTAAAAAAATACCCTTAAGGGGGTAAAATAAAATAGGGGATGCAAGTTTTTATGTAAACACGTCATTTTTGAAGCTAGAAGCTTAAACTTATTGTTGAGACTGTTGATTAAATATAAATACATATGAAATTCATTGTTTGTAAAAAAATTACCCTTAAGGGGGTAAAATAAAATAGGGGATGCAAGTTTTTATGTAAATTCGTCATTTTTGAAGCTAGAAGCTTAAACTTATTGTTGAGACTGTTGATTAAATATAAATACATATGAAATTCATTGTTTGTAAAAAAAATACCCTTAAGGGGGTAAAATAAAATAGGGGATGCAAGTTTTTATGTAAACACGTCATTTTTGAAGCTAGAAGCTTGAAACTTATTTTTGAGGCTGTGGATTAAATATAAATAAATATGACATTCATTGTTTGTAAAAAAATTACCCTTAAGGGGGTAAAATAAAATAGGGGATGATAGTTATTATGTAAATTCGTAATTTTTGAAACTAGAACGATGATACTATTTTCATTGGTTCTTTTGGGGTAGATTTTTAAATACCCCACTAATGTTATAACTGTGAAAGTAACTCTGTTTGTCTTTCTGTCAGTCTTACGCTCCAAAACAAAATAAAAATTTAAATGAAATTTGGTACACAGTTAGTTTACACCCGGACAAAGAATATAGGGTACTTTTGAATGTGAAAAAAGGATTGTAAGGGGGTTGCAACGGTACGCTGTATGGAAGAATCGTCATTTTTTAAAACTAGAAGTTTGAGACTCATTTTTAGACATTCAATGTTTGTAAAATTTTTACTCTTCGGGGGAGGGGGGGTAGTAAAATAAAATAGGGAATGAAAGTTATTGTGGAAATTTGCTGTTTGTGTGGTTGTGGAAGCTAGAACGATTAAACTTTTTTCTTTGTCTTTTTAGAGTTAGTTTATTAAATACCCTACTGATATTATACATGTGAAAGTAACTTTGTCTGTCTGTTTGTCTCGCTTACACGCCAAAAATATTGAACCGATTTAAATTGAAATTTGAAACATACATAGATAGACTAGATCCTGAGAAAGGACATAGGTTACTTTTTAATGTGAAAAAGGGTTGCAAGAGGATTGAAAGGGTAGATCCAAGGTCATATAGATGTATCGTCATGTTTAAAGCTAGAAGCTTGAAATTTATTTTTTAGCCTATTGATTAGTATTTATTTTTATTTTTTATCATTTTTTAAGCTAAAATGATGAAACTTATTTATTTGACTTATATTGTGTTAATTGAGTTAAATATTTTTTCATTATTTACGCGGACGAAGTCGCGGGTACAGCTAGTAGAATATATATAGTCATCACAAGTACATGTATAAGATCTACCAGAATTAGGATAAATGTCTGCTTGGATACCGCTATCGCCAGCATCTGGCTTTGTAGGCCATATTCCGTGAGATAAGCAGCAGAAAATTACAGAATATGCAGTCATAATACCAACAAATGGCAACGTACGAATGATACTACGAGCGTATATCCGTCCAAAGCTTGTATATAGGCGGCGGTTACACTTACTGTTAGGTAAGCTGTCAGCTTGTTTGCTAGAGTTGATAAATTAGGGGCACTCTTTATAATTTATATTACATTATTAATATTACATAATTCATGATATACACAAGCACTTAATGTAAGCGCTGTAGCAAATTGCTGTAGTGATATTATTGATAATTTGAAACCATAGTGTATTTATGACAATATACTCGTATAATAGCGTGTATGACGAGTAGAAATATTATTTAGTATTGGGGGCTAGTGGCTAATTGCTAGCAATCGCAACCTAATACATACCTTACACTTATTATATTATATATATACTAATATAGCACAAATGAAACACGTCAATGCAATAGTCCAATACCTAATAGTTTATTAATGAGTTATTTAAGGATTATTTTTTTATTCAGCTTTACAATAATCTCTCACAGAGCGTCGCGATATAATATTCCGGTAACAATAACACATACACGTACGAAAAGACAAAAGGACAAGAAAGAAATAAAATTCATTGCAGATTCCATTTACATTATGGAAATTTTTACCATTTATTATGACTGTGTGTTAGAATTCAATATAAAGCAAAAACATTTTTAATAAGATATGAATTTAGGGAAGGGAATTGTTGGTAATAAACAGGGTGGTTCCATTTCTAGAATTATCAAACCTATACTTGAAACGACCGTGGTTAATTTCTAGTGATTTCACCACCATGCTCTGCCTGCCATCACTCGCTCCTCATTCTATCAGCCTCCAGTGGTGTTCTGTATACCTTTAGCGCAGATACAGATGGTGGCATTCCATATACAAACATTGCAATAAAAAACCTATTAATTACTATTAGCACAAATAAGGTAAAATTACATACTATTAGCTTGTTTTTCAATAGCCAGCAACTTCGTACCCGTATAACTTTTTTTTATTGAAAACCAATTGAATTAAAATAAAACGAAATTTTAACTAAAACTAACCATAGCACATTTGTGAAAACCGCACACAACTCTTTAAATCGTTTCTGAGATCAGCGCGCACAAACACACAGACAAACAGACAAAATAATTATTTTGGATTCTATTACGTCGATAAAATTCTAAATTAATATTTTTTCTCTAATATATTTCATGTAGAGACAGATCAGTTACATTTTCATTTTATATACGTATGTTTTTAGTATATAGATATTATATCAATGGTTCACTGCTTGTGATGCTACTAACATTATATCAAACTTCACGAAGCAAATTTCTTAAGTTATTGCAGAGACATGACTAGCTCCAAGCGCAACGTTAATAGATTTAGTAGAGAGTAGTTCATCCCTTTTGATAGAAAGGCACAGCGGTTAGAATTTTTATTCGCGGGAGGGGCTTATTGAGCATGACTTTGGGATCCCAACGATTTTTCACACAGCTGTTAGAATGGCCGGCTTACTGTAAATGCGCTTGAATTTTATCTCGCTTTTGCCAGCTTACGCGAATTCCCTGTTATATATTCTTTTTATCTACCGTAAATATTTTGACGGAACGGAACGGTATTCCTTATTTTAACATTAGTTTACATTGCTTTAACTTTTTTTTTATAATATGTGTATGTATTTAAAAATACAACTAATAGATTGTAATAGCCGTTTACCAGCCATTAAACATCTAGCTGTTTATCTATTAATACTGGTTTTAATTAGATTTACATGGTAATGTAGTAATATAAAATAATAAAAAAACATAGACGAATGACAACAATTATTAAAATTTCTTTTACGATATACAATAACTGTACAATCATACAAAAGTAGTAGTTACTTACTTCCCAGTATTTTAAACCTATTGTTAAATATTATCTAAAAACAGATGTTGGTGCTTGATTATTTTTATCTCCATTGCTGTTAAATCTCATCATTCAGAAAGACCGTAATAAAATAATAAATATTATTTAATTATTTTCTGCTCTTGTAATTTGTCGTAGAAAAAATGTGTAGAAAAATATGACATGTAGGCTTCTGCAAGCTTACAATTGCCTAGATTTCTATATTACAGAATAGTATATATTTACTTACTTACACTTAGGTCTATAAGTCCAAATAAAAAATCAAAATGTCTTTATTTATGTAGGTTTATTACTCCAATGATATGTCAAATCTACCATCAGTTCCAAGTGCTTTCGAGCTAACAAGAATTGACAAGAACCTCAGCTTATTCTTTTCACATGAGTTTGCACATGCATACAAAAATACAAATCCATTTTAAAATTAATATTTGGTAGAATAAAGTAACCACCAGCATATGCAATTTTGTCAAAAGGAAATAGATAAGATTAAGATAAACGGATAATATGATATGGATCGCAACCAACAACTGAAAACTATGTAGTAATTATATATAAATTTGTCGACTCACAGAGTTCGTAACAAAAATGAAATAAAATAAAATATATATATATATTTTATGTAGGTATGAGAATAGGATGTTAACTATTCTTTAGACTTCAAGTGAAGGTGTGGTCCACCGTAATAGTTTTTTTTTATTTTACGGTCCAATTTTATTAATGTCATTTTATTAAGAAACGGGCTTAAAAACACATACAACCACTGAATTTTTACCCTTCTACTATCAATCCTTATTTTAACAGCAATATTAATGTTTTAATTTACCTAAGTGCATTATTATATTCCATTTATCTTGAAGTTACAAAGAAAAATGGAAATCAATTTTATTATATTATTTTCTATTATGTAACAATAATAATAAACAAAGAGCTACATGGCCTAGCGATTTATTAACCCCGACTTATAAAATGAGGTCGTGAGTTACATTTCGTCGACACCAAAATTAAACTTTGTGTCAATGTATTTTTCTGACTGTCTGATTTAATATAGAAATTTTATTTGAAATTGAATTTGAGCGATATTACTTTAGTGTGAAATAGGGTTCATGATTTCTCGAGCTTTTCAATTTCTCGGGTCTCGAGAATTCTCGAGGTCAATTTCTCGGGTCTTCTCGGGTTGTCGAGAAATTTACTTTTACGTACGTTTTCTCATATTATTTGGTTCCAATAACGTCAAAAAATTCAGTGGTTTTCCTCTCAAATAAAAGTATTAAATTAAACTTTTATTGAGTATATTTACAAACATTAATATTATGAATATATTATTTTTTTTTTAAAAGAGAGAAATAATATTAGGTCCTTACATATGAAATTGGCGTTTTGTCGTATTGGCCACTTTGATCTCAAATATCTCCTCTTTGGTTAGGAATTCCATTTCCAAATTTATACAGCTATTCACTTTGGGTCACTCACAGCATACAAAATGAAAAAACTTAAAGTATCGCGTTATTTACGAGTACGAGTTCCGCTGTGGCACCAGAGCTACACGGTGCTAAACGGCTAAACGAAGTATTAATGATGTGTATGGCAGTGGTCTCGCAAAAGAAAACACGTGCATTTTTAGTTCCAACGTTTTCGTTCTGGAAATTTCGACCTGCAAAGCAATTTCCATGGGCGGCCGGAATCCAAGGTAATGAAGAATTGAAGGCTATTGTGGAAGCGGATCCATCGCAAACCCGTCCGAGTTAGCTACAGGCTACGGTGTTCGTGACAATACTGTTTTAATCCTTTAGCAAATTGGGAAGGTAAAAAAGCTTGAAAAGTGGGTCCCTCATGAATTCAGTGGAGTACATCGACAAACGCGCGTAGCCTGCTGCGTTACATTAATAAACCGGTATAATAATGAAGGGATTTTAATTCAAATCATTTCCTGTGATGGAAAGTGGATCTTGTGCGATAATCGGAAACGCTCATTGCAATGGCTAAACCCTGGCGAACCAACCAAATCCTGCCCCAAGCGAAAATTGGCTCAAAAAATGTTACTTGTGAACGTTTGGTGGACTATTTCCGGCGTTGTTCACTTCGGCTTTCTTAAATCTGGCCAGACGATTACGGCAAATGTGTATTGTCAGCAATTGAGAAACCATGATGGAAAAGCTAGCTGCTAAACAACCGAGGCTGGTCAATCGCCAAGAACGCTTGACCACATACTGCACAACAGACAGTTACCAAATTAGAAGAAATTCAATTAGAATGTCTAAGACAACCACCGAACTTGCCGGACCTTGCGCCAACAGATTACCTTTTTTTTTAGAAATTTTGAATAACTTCTTGCAAGGGATAATATTAAATTCCGATGGGCCGTCCAAAGTGTAAAAACAAAATGCAAAAGTGCATAAATAGAAATGGTACATACTTTCATTAAATAAATATATTATGTTTTGAAAAAAATACTTCAGGTTATTCCCTTACAAAACGCGAATTTCAATTTTTTAGGACCTAATTATTCAGACTTATATTTATAATGACAGTACCATTTTTGGCTGCTTATTTAGAAAAAAAAAACTACGTAAACAAAAATAGTTTCTACAAAATAAAAAAATAACATGAAAGAATACAAAAACGTTAAAATCTTAAATTATTGCGCCGCCACGCAATAAAACAAAGGGCAGTTAAATTTCTATATAGGTACATGATTTCTCGAGTTCTCGACTTTTCTCGAGCTTAATTTCCCGGGAACAAAACCCATGAATTTCCCGGGAATTCTCGAACCGAGAATTCCCGGGAATGAACCCTAGTGTGAAAGCAACAATCATATTTGGCACTCGGTTTAATTATACCGATGTAAACTATAAAAATATTTATAAACAGTAATTAGTACATTTGTATATAAAAATAAAGCAACCTAATCAATTTAATTAAAATTAAACGTTCACGCAAATGTAGAGCTAAATACGTACGTAACTATGAGATCATCTCTGCATTTTATTGAAACGAATTTATGATAAACACGTTCACATATCGTGCGGTAATAAATTGTAAATGATATAATATGACATTAGTAGCCAAAATGTGTTCCTAATAAATATATACATATATAAATAATATTAATTAAACGCTGTCGCATTGTATATGAGAAATACTATTATTGAGAATCTTAACAACGAAATAAAACTCAAACTGTACTTACCTAATTGTTACAATTTTTGTTTGTGTTTGTGTGTTTGTGTTACTACTAGTATCAGAAACGGTTTAACCCATATGAGTGTGATTTTCACTAATGTATTGTGGCAAACTTCGCTTAAAAAATAACAAATATAGTTTGTTTCATTCCAATCAGTTTATAAAGCTAAAAGTTATAGCAATACGAAGTATCAGAAGGCTTGTATCAGACGCAGCCGATGTTCTTTTACAACCAATTGTAATCGATTGACATTGGAATAAACCGTATAGCATCTTTTCGGTTTGTACGCTAACAACGTTTTAATTCAATACATATATTGTGGTCATTGAGTGAGCTACATTCTAATAGATTAGGTTCACTCTTGATTTAATAAAAAAAAACTGCACTAAACTGCATTAGTTCGACTCTGCGATTATACTACGGAGTGTTTACCTATCACTGTGAAATAAATAATGATACTATAGAGGAGATAATAATTGGACTCTTGTTCATTGAAAATTCTATGCACTGGAAGAATTTTTCTATTTTGCTAAAAAGTGTTTTAGAAAAGAAAGTTTTTTTTCCTAAAACATATCGCTCATAAACAAGCTCTTAGAGAAAATAAAATAGATGAATTTTCAAATGGAAAGATTAACTAGTCTATACCTTCAGCATCACAACCATAAATATGGTTCTGGTTATGAAGTCAAAAATCGTTATAAGTTTGTAATTTTACTGAATAGGGGACAATTTTTAATCGTTTCGTTTAAGTTTAAAATTAATGTTTAAATTTAAATAGATATTAGATGTCACGAAATTTCTTTTTCTTTCACCTCTTGTCACTCTATGCCATTCTTTATTGAAACCCTCTCTCTCTTAATAGGTGACTTAATCCATCTAAAATAATATGCATCCATCCATAGTCCAAAGATAATTTGCATTACTGTACAACTATACAAACAAATATATAAATGCTAATATTATATGCCTACTAAATGTGATCTGAGAATAAGTTCTATACCACTAAGATGGTAAACAACACACAAAACGTCTGATATTATGCGGTCAGTGTGCTATACACCCGATATGTTTGCAATATTTTTTGTACTATAAAATCTGGTGTAACTTGTTCCCGAGTCTGCACGTCTTCTTCTTATCAATCTTGATAAACGATATTCGGTTTAAACTAAGTAAATACAACCACACATCCATTTTTGTAGTAATAATACATAGTTCAATGATTATCATACAAAATATTATTTGTTAAAACTACTATATAAAAAAGTCGGACAGATTTTATTTTGTTTGTGATCGGTGAATTATGCCCTCGTTGGTGCACTATGATGATATATTTTATTACTAAACATTTTCATTATAATAAATTCGTACAATTGGGTATTTTTTATTTGTTAAAATTGCATTAAAAGAGCAACAGACATGTTTCTTTCGTCCTTTTCATTTCTGAAACAGCAGGCATACCAATGGGTAGCTTATAAAAAAAATACTATTCAAAAGTCCATTAAGTTTATTTAAATAAAGATTCTTTATATTTCACTAAATACCTACCAAGCAGTATTGGTGTTTATTTCTATAAACTCTCTGTCCCTTTATCCCTATTCCCTGTCCATTCATCCATGTCGGCCCCAACCATATTACTACATACTAAGCGACCCTAGTTCACGAGCCTTCTCTATTTTTCTCGGCTTTGTTTTGCAGTTTCGCTCAACGTCCCAATTATTTATCAAAAACAAATGGGACAGTACTGTCCTACATTTCATGCGCCTCTAAAGCGTCATTACTAATGTCTGTGATTTTAATAAAATTATTATTGTCAATTTAGTTTCTAGAAAACATATGACAGGATTGCAGTCCCAAGTTAGGAACAATTGTGGCCAATGAATATATCCTACTCGTATTATTGAACTTATTTATGTATCTAACGTCAAATATTAGATATATTTGAACAGTGTTTAATTAATGGGACATATCAAAAGATCGTGGAATATTCCAACAAATTCTGGTACTATCTGCAGTTAGTGGTCTTCAGTCTACCATCAATTTTATTACGAAGAGCGTCTTTGCCGCTGCTCGTAAAACACAAGTTTTAAGGGGAACTACTTTGGTCCTATTCTATCCGACTTATTCCATAAATTGCTGCTTTGTAACATTTTAAAAGACACTTTATTCTCTTAAATAATTTATATACACTTGATAATACAACTTTTTACAATATAAAGAGGAGTACGTTACTATAGGTACCTAATCTATTAACTGTACCTATTATTATAACATATGAGTAACGTTTGATTCATAACTATTTTGGTAATAGTAAATATGAACATTTCAATAATAGCCTAGACAACTTTTTGGAAACGACAGCACTAAATTTATAGCAGTATATTAATTTTTATTTAATACTTTAGTTGCTTGAGAAATCAGTACTTCTATAATTTTTTATTAGTTCGAACTAATCGCCGTTATTTTTAAGGCCCAGTATCGAAATAATTGAATTCAAAAATCAACTTGTTGATACTCTATTTTGGTATTTTAGAAAATATTATGGTTTGCAAATAAAGCCTTTTTTTAAGTGCGTAAATCAAAATATCTGGATTCCTGGCTTCAATACATGTATACAATACAATACAACACATAAATGATAAAGAATTATATCAAAATATTATTCCAATAATGTAGGAAAAGTCATTTATAAATTGGTTCGAGACTGTATTTTCGCTATTGAGCCCGTAGATAATGTTAATAGATGGGTTTATTAAAATACGGGGTTATCGTATCTTGAGAAGCTGACCAATGTATGATTGGCCGAACAGAGTATGGCGCTACTACTAAAATCATGGAACACGTACACAGTTAAAAAAACTAGTAAGGTACGAGACGATATACGACAAACGTTCTTTTTTGAAATGATGGTACGGACATGGACGCTCGACACTAATCTAAATACGATATTCTTGAGTTTATTTTTGAAATACATTACGATGGAATATTTCTCTCGCCTTTTTACTGTGTTTGTAGCGCAGTATTCTAATGGTAATTCTAATAGTTAATCGTGGCTAATTCACCAGGAATTAACCACAATAGTTGTCAAGGTCCCAGACCACCTGAAAGCACATTGCTATTAAACAACAGTCCTAAATGGGCATATTGTTGATATTGAATTGGTTGAATTAAATTAAATGTGCATATAAAATAAAATCGGACGATACCTATATTTGAATATATAAATATTTCTGATGTTTCTTTACAAACGATATGAAGGGAGCAGGTATGTTTTTGTTTACATTTTCCGTCACTAGAAAAAAAATTAATCTCTTAAGAGACATATGATGTACGAGTAGGTAGATTCTAAAATGTCTTAGAATCTACCTACTCGTACATATAAACCTCTGTCATAATTGTGATATCTATTATCAGAAAAAAAATCTTTATTGATTGACACTACAAATTCACATTCTGAAGAACTGGAACTATTAAAATCTTTTCTTATTGTCTAAAATAAAACTACGCACATATGTATTTGTATTTTAAAGTTACAATATTAGTGGTTTCGTAACGTCGTGCCTGTTTTAGGCACGTAATCTTATAAAACTAGTAAATAAAATAATCCATTCAGTAGTCAGCAGTCGCACATCCGTCTGTAAGTACGGATTCATTCACTAAGAAGCTCCGGCCAATAGCAATATAGGCATGTGGGTGGTTATTGACCTTAGACTGTTGATCTGATCAAGATGATCAATATAGGTACACATTTAGTGTAAAATTCGCGTGTATACTATTTATTATCACTTTCAATAAGTACAAGCTACTTAATATTGTTATTTAAAAATGAACCTTAATACAAAAAGCTTTAATAAAACTATGTTTAGAGAAACACGAATTTTTCATTCAAATCAATGGTATGTTTTAACAATAATTTTAATTTCATTGATCTCTTTACAAATAAAATACAAACAAAGGAAATATTGGAATGTCAGATTGTAAACATTGTCAGCGAATAACTGGTTAATAACTCACCTGGAGGTCTTCATAACGAGATCTCGAGGAGCCGGTGGTATTGGGCCGTTCCAGTAACAAAAGCTGTGTTAGTATTATCACACCGAACACCGCAAAGAACATAATAAAGATGAAGAAACTGATGTTGGCGCGCTCCTTGGCGCGGTACGGAGCCGCGCGGCCGCGCCACCTCATCGTACCGACTATGCACTCGCATGAGCACGAGAAACAGTTGCCGCTAACACGCGCGCCACAAAACTAATACGAATCATCAGGGCCGCGGCGCCATACTGCCTCGCGCTCCGCAGCCCCACCAGGGGACACCTTTCCACTCAAACGTGACGTACAACACAATGAACAATTGACAAGACCGCACACTGGGTTACAAGTTGAAGGCGAATGTTATCTACCCAAAACACAGATGATACTTTTATAAACACATGTAGTTCCGTAATAATTCTTTTTTATAACAAATATAACAGCAGTAGAACTTCAGTAATTCTATTGCGTGACAACTGGGAATATTAGGAAGCTAATATAAAAAAATAGTTTAATTCAGTTTTTTGGTACAAAGTAATAAAATTATGTAGATAGATCTAGACATTTGCAACATACAGTAAAGAAGAAGCACATATATGTATATATATATATATATGTGCTTCTATCTATATCTATAATGCTTATCAGTTCTTTAATAAGAAATCTTGCCCAAACTGAAATATAAAATATATTCCAGTTTCGGCAAGATTTCTTATGCATTCTGATTCTGTCTGTCTGATACTGTCCAGTGTGTGATAAAATTATATTACCAATCGGTAGTATTTAAAATAACTAGCAACCCTATTAACATGGGACGCATGCGCGCCGCCCGCCCTACGTTCAATGACTTAAATGGTGTTTTGCTTAAACCCTTACGCTCTCTTAATGAGAAATGATATTATTTTAATTATAAAGCGCAATTGTAGGTAGCTACTATTTATATTGCATGTAGCTCTGTATAAGGGAAAATGTTGATTAAGTTTCAGTTATACTTAAAGATATGTACCTAACTAATATAGGATAGATTGGAGAGAGAATAATCGAATTCTATTTAGAATTCTGGTGCCTCTTTATAGTACTGATAGTACAAATTCTGCCATATTAAAATTTTTATAATTGATTTTGGAAAAAGAATATATAAAAAAGACCTGTTAATTTTTGACGGACTTTAAAAAGAAGGAAATTTTTTATAATGTATGATACTGGAATACCTTCGGACAGACAGATATGCGGACGTGCGCGCTACAAATTTTAAATTAGTTATGAATTTCACTACTTTATATTCTGCTACTGTATAAAAAAGCTCCTTATCGGTCCATCGGCTTCGAAACTGCTATGCATGAAGATTCGTTGTTATATATAATCCACTAGTTAATTGCCAAAATTCAAAACATATTTGTAAAAATTAGTTTCATTTGTAACCGAATGTTAATTAATTGATGTAAGTTCTAACAATTGCAGAAAGAGCTATCAAATGTAGTACAGTACTACTTTGAAAAATACAAACAAAAAAGGGAGAACGTTCTCCTTTATAAGGACCGTTGCGGTACCCCTAGCGAATAAAATTCTCGGCTCTCATTTTATATTTGCGTCGTAAAAACTATATCAGTTTTTAATGGAATTATCACTATATGAAGCATTTGTAATAACGTTATTTGTACTGGGCCCCCAGGAATTTGCCTACACTACGTAATGGTAAATCCATCCCTATATT
Source organism: Achroia grisella (assembly GCF_030625045.1). Lineage (NCBI taxonomy): Eukaryota > Metazoa > Arthropoda > Insecta > Lepidoptera > Pyralidae > Achroia > Achroia grisella. The sequence continues at coordinate 25,664 of NW_026712912.1, forward strand.
ATCAGGTTGATTATTTGTATTAACTATCAGGTTGACCTCCAGACAGTTCCCCTGCGATACACTTTATTCATAGTGAAATCGTCACAATGAGCTAACTGACTTGAATTCAAGTTCATCCTATAATCCTACACCGGTGCTCTAAATATTATCCGCTAAAACTGGTGGATCATACTCATATTATAATAATACATAAAAAGCGAAATTGCGAATAGTTGCTTTATATCACAGATATAATAATATTACATAGTTATATTACCTAAGAGTGTAGGTACAGAAACTAATACATAATATTAACAAGGCTCGTTATGAGCAACTCACACAAAAATTAAATGCTAATATTTTGAGCGATCCTACCTCGTAACATATTTCAAGCTCCTAGATATCGCTAGGTTCCTTATAGTCCATGAGCCATAATTTCGTCAATCATTTATTCTCGCCCGGAAATTCTTATAGTTGTATTATGAAGCATTTTCTTCATAGTGTGAAAAATCTTTAAAGCACCATCCTCCCGTCAGAGGAATACTACTAGGCGGTCCGTGGGATTCTTACCCACTAAAAACTAATCAGTGTAGGTACACATAAGCGCCATTGCCGAAATCGTGAAGTCGCGTAAGCATTCTACCATGACTCCGGAGTCGTTAGTCCGACATGTAGGTATAGAGCAGGCCCAATCTCGTTGTTAGTGCAACCTACTTCGTCCTGCTCTATTACAGCATATGCCTCCGGGGTCAATTAGTTAGGCAAACAGACTCCTTCGCCTCCTTCCGCGAGATAATTTCCTCCTTCTGAGGAGCTTACCGTCAGCCACGATCTTTCGCTACTCACCATAATTCGAACTTCATTCGGCAGCGAGAGATCGATTCCCAAAATCGCGTGAGGTCACCGTGCTTCCCCGGAAAATACTGGACACTCTTATATAACATGAAGCCTACTGTGAAAGTCAGCTCCGGTTCCAAGGATGGATTGACAAACCGGACTCTCTTTAAATAACACTTTTTTTGATAAAAATAGACCTTAAGCACAAGAACTTTAAAATTTTATTTACCAGATATATCGTACATCAATACAGGTTTTTTTTAGAGGATGATAATGGAATGGTGCTCCCGCCAGCGCTAACGGTTTACGCTGGTGGGGCATCAGTGGAGGATGATAGGATGAACATGAAGTCAGATCAGTTAGCCCAGCGTGACAAATCCACAGGGAACCGCGTGGAGGTCGACCTGACATGGTACATTGCTAGCAAAGGGATCATTAGTCCACATTACTAATAATTCCCGACCCCCCTATCAAGACAGGTTATCTACTGGTTAATATAAGGCGTTAACCATTATAGAATTTTTCAACCTGGAGAAAATTGATCAGATTTATCTGTTCCGGCTCTTTGGGTACATCTATCTAAATCTGTATCATCTGAAGCAATCTGAAGTAATCTACATATTATATTACCAACACCACTACAATATTAATCAATTCCAATACTGTCTATGTCAATTTTGTCAACCTATTAGTGTCAGTGTGTATGTAGTACTACAGAATTTCTTATTATTTTCAACCAGATTTCTGGCTTATTAGGTTATTTGTAGGCCACCGACGATATCGACAAAACGTTCTATGGCGACGTTTTGGCTAATCAAAAAATTTATCTACAACAAAAAGTAATAGGAATGTTGCAAAAAAAAACATAATTAATATTCTGGGTAATGGTCATGTTATGGTATGCTAGTAGACACCAATACAAGCATTATGGGTAGGATTTTTCCTGAAAATTAGGAATTTGGGTGGGATTCGGAGCAACATTTGGACTAAAGCAAGTTGGTCGTCTGGCAACACTGTCTGGTTCTCTAATGCTCTAAATAGTAAGGTAGTCTGTATTCACATATTTTTTATTATAGTCACTTCCAATTTCACTTCTGTTTCCATATATTAATACAAAAATATAAATAATAATGGTACAGCAAAGCGGTCCACCAGATGATAATTTATTTAGAGCTTTCATAAATGCTGTTTACAACACTGTCGATAGTCCGGTGACTTGGTTCAGAGGTATATTTATTTTGATCTGCACTTGTTGTTATATAAGTGCGTATTACTAATTTTTCTGCTATTATTTTAGAAAGAGTTGTAGAACCAAACCAGAAGAAGTATCCTTGGTATCACCAGCAATTCCGTCGTGTACCTACAATCGATCAATGCTATGAAGACGATGCTGTTTGCGATTTTGAAGCCAATGTACAATTCAAACGTGATAGGTTAGTTTCATCTGTGCTAATTGACCTGACTTGACCACCATCTGATCATGTTCCCCTGGCACACCACTGACCACATGTTCGTAATACAATATATGTGCAACAAGAAAGTCATTTCATTATGACCACTAATGGAAAATATTGTAAAACTTTCAGTAACATTTGTCTTTAGTGTCATAAATATGTAAAGAAATCTTTATGTTATGAAAAGTTTTTCTACTACGCATTTATGAATTTTCTCTGTTTTGTGCAAAGAAATTGTTTTCTTTTTTAATAATACAATTAAAATTTTTGTTAACATCCATATTGAGTATTTAAGATGATATGTACCATATTTAACATTGATAAGACTTAAATAAAATATTTCAGAGCCGTTGACACTGAAATTCTTACTATACTGCGTCAACGATATGAAGACTGCATGATGTATGAGGCACCTGATTATTTGACCTGCAAACCTCTTTGGGACAGATACAAGGATAGTGAAGAAGCTTGGTTTATTAAGTGTAAGTATGGATTAGAAATGTATTAGAATTGTTATTACCTGATAGTAAAAAGCTGTTAAACAAACAAAACAAAACAAACATGAAATCAAAAATAATTTATTAATGTAGGACATTCAGGTGCTTATGAAATGTCAAGGTTTTTGTATTAATAGATTCAATTGTGAAGGACTGGATAGGATAACAGATTAATTATCAACTGTCAATATATGGTGAATGTAACACAGACTACATTTTGAGTACAATGAGACAATGGCAAGCCTATCACTCACTCTCAGATTAAGGTTTAATGGATATGAGTGATTCTTCACTAGTGAATTAGTTACAAATATAAATTGACACAACATAATCTCTTGGGCCTAAATTCAGAGTATTAAACCACTAAGCCAGGACTATCACAAATAATGGAATTAGGTGTTATATTCAAATTCAAATTCAAAGCCTTTAGTTTAAAAAATAAAAAAAATTTTAGTTATATAATTGACACAAAATTATACAATCTAACATAATATTTAATTAAAAGTTTAAAAAATAAAAAAAATTTTAGTTATATATATGTTTTGTTGGTAAGTTGGTAAGATACAGGTATTAAAAAATGTCTTTTTTAAGTAAATGGGGTATTGTTTGCTTTTCATTATACTTTTCAATGACCAGTATCTTTTCCATGAATTTGTAACTCATCTTTCTATTTCCTGTTTCATTTGGTCTTTTATTCAGATGAGTTGTCCAAGGTCTAATCTATATGTTCTTTTTCTAATTTGATTGGTACTTCATTTTTGTTGGTCATTATTTTAGTTTTTGTCTTATTTATTGTTAAGCCAACTTTGTTACTCGCTTTTATAAGTTCTTCAAGCATTATTTGTACAGTTTCTGGGCTATCTGTCATGAGTACCAAGTCGTCAGCGAATCACAAATGATTGAGTTTTTTCCCATATATTTCAATACCTTCATTATCCCAATCAAAAGTTCTGAAGACCTCTTCAAGAACGCATGTGAATTACTTGGGAGATAAAGGATCACCCTGTCTAACGCCCCTGCTAATTGGAAAGACTTCCCCTAGTGATTCAAGTTTGACGCGTGCTGTGCTGTTCTTATATACGTTCCTTATAAGTCGTATGTATTTATTCTCTATTCCTTGATTTTTAAGGTTTGCCATAACATACATACATATATATATTTTTATAGCATAGCTTTCTAGCGCGCAATGCGCTGGAGTCCCGCCGCCTGAGGCAGAATAATGTAAACAATACAAATCCCATCAAAAACATAAATGTGAAATGATAGCCGAGTTTAATATTATGATATATGCCTTGATTGTTGACTTCTACGACAAAAGAGGTGAGATCTAAATGGGTGCCAAGTTCAATGGTATGTCCTGAAATGTATTTATAACAATATATAATATCATTTCTTCTTCTAACTTAGGATAATATACTGTAGCCTAAGGTCTAACTTGGCCAGTTCTCATATACCAATTATTACTTTCGATTGCTAGTTACTACTAATAATAAAATAGGAACCGACAAGTAACTGTTGTAAATGTTTAGAACTTGCGAAGGCTACAGTATATTTCGTATATGAAAACTAGCCAAGTTAGACCTTAGGCTACAGTATATTATCCTAAGTTATAAGAAGAAATGATATTATATATTGTTATAAATACATTTCAGGACATACCATTGAACTTGGCACCCATTTAGATCTCACCTCTTTTGTCGTAGAAGTCAACAATCAAGGCATATATCATAATATTAAACTCGGCTATCATTTCACATTTGTGTTTTTGATGGGATATCATTACTTTTTGTACACAAATTATACGAGGTACTTATTTATAACTAAATTAATACCATATTATTTTTGATAAACTACTGTATTTTCGTATGTTTTCGGGGTATATGATATACTCTTAGTTATAAGTACGAGTATATTTTAGACAGAATCTAAATTATAGCAACTTGTGTTTACCGCTCAATGCAATATTTGAAGTTTGCTAGTTATCCACACTGATGTGAAGGGGTTAACGTAAATTGGTAAAGATCGACGTTTTCATACAATATTGCTGTCCGTCCAGTACAAGATGAGCTATTTTTGCCAGGGATCAATGTTCATTGGTGGTTATCGACGTTTTCATAGAATTTTAGTATTCGTCCAATATAAGTTGAAATAGAATCAATTAAAGTGAAAAATTATAATAAAATGATAACAATTTACCAGTTTCAGTTTTTTCAACAATTTTTTCCTTTTTATATTCATCCTAATTACCTATCTGCATGCCAAATTTAAACTTCCTAGGTCATCTGGAAGTGGGTTATAATTTTGATCTATAGTTGATCAGTGATAAAAATGACGATATTTGGACGTTAATAAATCTGGAACACAATTTATCTCGCAAGTCTCAATATATGAACCAAATTTGACAGGTTTATGTGAAAGAGTTTTTGAGTTATGAGGGGTCAAAAGTGGCTCCAAATGGTTCGTGTAAATATACACACGGTGCTGCTCGCCAGTTACTTGAAACTCGGCTTGACACGCTACCGCGTGTCTAGATTTCAAATGAGGTTACATGAAGCTCACATCTCTCGATAATGAACTCCTTGTTCTCTATTTACGCGCCCGTGTTTAAACCATATTAGTCTGGAATTTTTATTTTTCCATATAGTTGACCTCCTTCTGTTAATTAATAAATAAGTGTATTGTGCCTAAACACCAGGCGTACCCCACAAAGGGGATTGTTAGTAATCCCCATTGCTAGGAATGTACCATGTTAGGTCTACCTCAATGTGGTTCCTCCTGGAAACCATTGTGATAAATTCCTAGTGACATCCTACAGGCGCTAGCGTATACCGTTTGCGCAGGCGGATTAGCAGACTGCAGAGATTTATTTTGCGCAGACTATTTCATTAACATCCACAAAAAAAAATTTACTAGCAATGTACAATGTCAAGTTGATCTTGCGTCCCCCACTTTAGGTTAATATTGTAATATCACAGAATTAATAAAGCAAGACACAATATATGTTTGGACAAAAGTTTTGTTATGCCAATAAATAGATATTTTTGCTACAGGCCTTGCTTCATAGACATACTGTATATTTTATGTACACAGTTTTCAGTCTCAGTGTAAGCGCGATCCGATGTGCACGTATTATAATTATTTTATTTAATATCGTAATTGCTCAGCGCGGCATAAGCCGTGCTAGTCGAAGTTCCAGCCATGTGTGACAAACTTGTGGCCAACGAACTCCTTGCGTTCCTGCAGCAGAAGCTGGACGTAATGGACGAAGTAAGTGCAGTCCAGATCTGTGTGTCCAACTTCAGCCAGGACGACATCGCGAGAGCGAAGGCTCTGCTCTTCGAGTCCCTAAATAAGACTGATCAGATGGTGTCTCGTAGACGTGACGGGACACAAAAAAGCGTACAGGACATTATAACGCTGCTGAAGGAGACCGATCCAGACGACGTGCCGACTTTTGTGGCGAAGGATTTAAACAAACTTCCTCCAGTCACATTTGATCACGTCGATGTTACCAGCCTACTCAAGGATATCGTGTCCTTAAAAAAGAGTTTGGCAGATGTGACGCTACGTTTCAATGCGTCAGAGCACATAATTAGTGAGTTGCGCAAGGAAGTGGACAGTTTGCGCGACTCGCGAAAAGAAACTAGGTCACTTGACGCTACGAACATCAACACGCGCCGTGGGGCATGCCGCGATGCGTTCACGGCGGAGTCAGCGGTTTCGGCGTGGACACTGACGTCACCAGATGTGGTGTCACCTACGGCCGCCGCGCCCCCCGTGCTCCCCGCCCGCAGCTCGCGAGCGCCGTTACCGCTGCATGTGGAAGCAGCGCTAACAAAATCCTCGGTGCAACCACAGCGTCGAGATTTTGCCGCCGTCGTCGCTAGCAAACCGGCTGCTTCAGTACAGCGGCGTGTGCCAAAAACGGCACTGAACATTGACCCTACGTGTGCTGCCACTGGCAACCGCGACGATGATGGCTTCGTCGTGGTACAAAAGAAGAGGCGCACAAACAAGGTCAATAGGAATCATTGTGGCACTGCACTCACTGGGCCCAACTTTCTGCTGCGTGCTGCTACACCGACCACGACAATGTACCTGTCCCGTCTACATTACGCTACTAAGGAGCAGGACATTGTCGATATTATTCGTACGATTTTCAAGAGTAACCTGACATTGAGGGAAACGCAGCTGAAGTCGAGTAACAACGCGAGTTTCAAAGCGTTTGTTTTTGGAGAAACAATTTAGAAGGTGTTTCTTTTGGTTACAATCTTTAAAATATCAGCCCATCCGTATTACATATATTTTTATTATATTAAATATTTGCTGCCCACCTTCATGAAAGAGGACTACGGGTTTAATATAAAAAGGTGTGATATTAATATAATTAAAAAACTATTTCAATGTATCGGCGCTACCGTGATTTGCAGATTTGTTTGCCGTCTTCAGTGCCGTGATCACACAGACAATATTATTGATTATAAATAGTTTTTAATGTTTTATATTATATTATATGTATTAGAATTAGACTTTCTTTATTTTATTTTATTAAATGTCTATTAATAAAATTAAAATAATATGCAGTATATTTTGTAATTTTTGAACGCTAGTTGCCTGCATTTTTTAAATAAATGATTTCATAATCACAATCAACAGAAACAATTTCAAATAAATTACACTGGTCCCCACATTAATATGATTTTGGGCCGTCTTCATAAATTATTTATTAGTTTAAATATTATATTATATGTATGTTAGTCTATAAGGTATTTATAATTTCATTACATTAATATGATTTTGGGATAGTATTTTTGCTGTATTTCATTCAGATAATTAATTAGTACTCAATATGGTGACTTAATGTTGGTAGGTATTTAAAGTAAGGTATGATTACTCTGTACAAATACTTATTTTTTAGCACATTGGAACAAATGGGAACCTAAATGTTGTCAGTTAGTACCAAGTGTTTCTACACTCAAGTCAAATTTATATTTTAGTAGTTAGTCATCACCAACAAAGTATCCGGAGTACCCAGAGGATATAGTAAAACATGGACCAATTCTTTATATGTACAGATGGTGACCTTGGAGCTTATGCTGATGCTAGAAAAGCATATATGAAACAAAAGCATCGCATGATTTGGGAACGACGCCACGGCAATCTATCTGACCTAACCAAGTAATAAATTAGTTTCCAACAGGTTATATACTTTCATAATATAATTAGATGTATTTGTTGATGCAATAAATAAATAAATTATTCATAGTACTTTCATTTAAATATAAACACAGTTTTCAAAAAATAACATTTATTCCAACATTAATTTTTTTCTTCATGCAAATACTGACAAGACTACTCCAATACACATATATTACTATCTAGTTGGAACTACAACAAAAAATTAAAGATCACAGAATCATGAAGATGTAGAATAAAATAATACTATCATCTTCTCTCTTACTGTACTTGAACTACTTACAGCTAAAAGTTAAAATTTTAAAACATTGTTATTGGTCACATAAACATAAAAACAGATTTAGATTAGAAAGTTCTTATATATACATATATATCCACTACAGTCTTAAGGAATCCATTTATAAGCTTAAGTATCACCATATACTAATTGAAACAATGGACACATTAGTAATTTATAATAAACATACATACAGAAAACATTTATATCTAATTAGAACTGGTCATGTTAATTAATATCAAGTTTCAACATTTTTATACTCAATTTTGATCTTTAACATTGAACATTTATTATAAATATCAAATTTATATTGTTTAATCGATTATTAATATTGGCACTTGACACAACATCATTACTGCCTCATAATATAGATTACTTTAAAAATTTGCACTTTATTTATTTTTACTTTGCATTACAATATTAATATTTGTAATGGTTTTGACCATTCAAACTTATGTTTATTTAAAATGCGGACTGGTAGATTAGTAAGAAAAAATATATTGATACAAATAATAAATATTGAGGATCAGTTACCATCAACACAGTGAACAATAGGTAACAAAGAATATAATCGTATAATGATAAAATATCGAAGTTCCACATTATTATAAATCCATAAAAATCAAATTGAATGTATTTTATTTTTTTATGCACTAATAGCATTTTTGTACTAATCCCTTAATCATTAGACAATAATTATGTACACTATATACATAAATGCATTAGGTTTACTTAGAATAATGAACTGTGCTTATTTTAATATTACACCCTAAACATAACTGGCATTAATTGTTACATAGTATCACAGTGAAAATGCCTTTTTACAAATTTTAATTAATTATATCACTATATCAATAAAATTAAAAAATATTCTTCTATATCTTATTTTACAAATAAAAATAAATTTAATACAAAGTATTTTTTTTTTTGTATAAAAACTGGTAATAATATTTTATGCATTTTAATTTAGTTTCTTATTATTGTGTCATAAAATATACATACTCATCTAACTAAACATAACTATGTTCACAATAAATTAGCAGTCTTTTTCAACAAATGTTAGACTGGTAATTTTATTTTTATCTGTGTGTTGATGTAACTATAAATATTAAATTTACATGATCCAAACAAGTAATGGCGTATTTAGTTTTGGCCCAAATAGCATTCAATCGCAATTTATGATAATCATAAACTTCGAATACAATGTAATTAATGTATTCGAACAACTAATTTTGCATATTCTATAATACGTAAATAGAGTATAAATAACGAGTGATTTTTATATAATAAAATAGAATAAATCGAGATTTCAGTACAGATTTTAATCAATCGATATGTCCCTATATATAAATCATATTTTTACCAATGTGGAACAATGATATTTTAGACCATTATCAAGGGCATAAAACTATAAAGTCATTGCACAAGACGGAAGCGTATATAATAATCAAATAATATTTTCTATTACTACAGATCTATTTAAAAAGATTTGAACGTCTATAATTGACTCAAATTTCTGATTTATGTTGTCATCGAAGTCAGCTTGCAAAAAATTGGATTAACAATATTATACATAGAACCATTTATAATTGAAAAAATGTATATTTTGTCCAAAAGTACATAAAGCCGAAATTTAATGTTCGACTAATCGTAATACTCTTGTGCAACAATAACAATCAATAGTTAAGATTTCTTAAACTAAAATACATAAGCCATATTACATGCAATTTTATTATTCAATCGAGATCACATTATAAAGGGATAAAATTCGTTTGATAAAATCAACATTGTATGATTTATTGTACTCTAGTATGCATTCGAAAAATGTTACTGAAGCTTGTTACGCTTTCGTTACTTAGTAACCTAATGTACTATGTCTATTCCTAACATAACTTGAGCCTCAAATCTTAAAATGATATGTACAATTAATGTTATTTCTCCAAAAATGAATATTATAAATTAAAATCAACGTTATATTCTATCATTTCTGGAATAAAAAACATTACCAATTTATGTTTCAGTCCGTCTATATCTTACCTAAGGGAATATAATGTCAATGAATAAAATAAATCAAAGGTCGATTAAATTTTATGAAACATTATTCTTAAATTCTAATCAACCCAACTAAAAATAAAAACATGGAAAGACTAAGACATAAATAAGAATTAAGAAGAAATAGAGAACAAAATTATCAAATCTATAATAATATTGTTGTCATGGTAAACAATATAATGTATAAATAGTCTGGATAAGTGAATGTCCAGCATTCTGAACGTTAGACAAGCGCAATCTTTGTTGTAACATTTTCCGAATGAATTTTGTTCTTAATCTAAATAAACACACGAAAATATACGCCATCTAAAACATTATTGTTATAGACATCACATTAATTAGGACACTTGTATTAATCTAGTTCATAAAATTCGTTGCGACCCTGGGTACGAACCGTGACAGCTTTGGTTCACTATCGCCACAATTTCAACTCATGCAATCTTCACACACAAGAGGTTTTGGAAAGGAAGGAATGCGATTTCAATACTATTAGGAATGGTAATTAGGACACGTCGAAGTGAGCTGCCAGACGCGTGCGACCTACAAAAGATACAACAGATCATACTTTATGTGTATTTTCAGGTACACTAAAAAAGGGTAAAGTTGTCTCAGTGAGCTCATGAAATTCGCCTATTTCAACCGCCAAACAATTTCCTTTGTAAGCTGTATTTCGGGTTAAGGGGTGCAGATTAGGCAGTGAAATTATAAGATAGATATGAGACTTATAGATATGACGCTTGTTACATAATGAGTCTCCAAGTAGATACATAAAAAAAACGTAGTGACGTAGTAACATTTTTGCCAATAAAATTAGACCCACGTGAACTACTGTGATAATAAAATAAATCACTAATTAATTTATGCATTCAAATAATAAAATGTTTGTATAAAATTAGAACATACATTTTCTGTATTATTTTAAAATTAGTCTCTGAAAAAACTAATTAATAAAGTTAAGAATTCTAATATAAACTTACGTTTTTCCTGAGTGAGTAAAGCAGTCGGGGCTGGCAATGCACTAGCCGGCGGAGAGCACCAAATGTTTACTTTCGGAGACTCGAACACACGCGATCCCTATAAAATTTGAATAAATTATTTACACACTCCATTCGTATTTCCAGGTGCTTATTTATACAACGCTGTTACTATCAAATTTATTTTGAAATAGATTAACATAATCAAACCTAAGATTATATGAATTAGCTTTGATAACAAGCTTATATTGTTCCTCCAGGCAAAATTATAGACTGCGCTCATAAGACATCCAAATTACAGGTTGTTCTCTTAAACATACACAATTTTATTGAGTCCTGGGTCTATAGCTAGTGTAGTAAATTGTGTGGAACAAAATGAGTTCAATAAATTATTAATGTAAACCTAGTATGCGTGCACAATTGTAAGCGCTTACCTTCTGTCCGGGGGGCGTATCGTGCAGTGTGTAATCCTCGTGGGTTGGCGCTGACCCCAGATCTCTGTAGCGGGAGACTGTCACGCCCTCGCACAGCGACCAACGCCCCATTCCGCTAGTCTCCGTGAACACTTCCTGGTATTGTCGTAGAAATTCTTCTAAGCTCCATACACCTGTTGTAGATACATTGCTGTATTAATTAATCTATGGAGCTCTTACAAGGGTATATTTTTAATGAACTTTTATAAGCAAGTTGGGTTCCGAAGAACAAGGATGTGAAAAATGAAATTATTGCCTATGGTGACATAATACATCTCAGAAAAGACAACAAATGAGAGTGTATCACAACATAATACATAACCTAGCGCTATCTAAATGTATTGTTATGATTACAACTTTCATCATTCAGGACGCCAGTTACATAAAAGCGAAAAAATGGGGATTACTAAAATTTTTAAGTGCAAATTTTTTAAACTCACCTAAATCTGCACAGGGGAAAACTGATTCATAACGGTGCATATACTGCGCTAGAATGTCGTTGACAGTAGTCGGTGAGTTGCAATCGGCCAACAGTTGTGCGAGCCGCCATACCGTCCTCCAGGTCGGCGTGAGGCGAATGCGGCGGTCGGAGGTTTCCACGACGCCCGCTGCAGCCAAGTGCCGGACGTCTGGCTCCGGGATGCGCATGCGACGGAATGCGGAAGCAAAGTACTCGTCGGTGGAGCCTCGTGCCACGCTACGATCAGCGCTGAGGACGGCGCAAGCAGCGAGCATAGCTGTTGCCCAAGATGGTGCCGCTCCCGGACCGACTACTATGCCATTCTGCAAGCATCCACCAGCGGCGTAGACGAGCAATTCCAGTGACGTAACATCTAGCATATCGAGCTGAAATAAAATATACTATTGTAAATTTTTCGTGATGAGGATTTAGTAAAATTTAATAATTGTTATTATGTTTGCAAGATATGGATATTAGTGTGGTAGTAGTATTATTAGTTGTTAGCCCTTATACTGCAAGGGCAACGAAATACCTAAAAATATATAGTTAAGCATGATATGGTAAGAAAGTGAGTGAATAATGAGATGACTGCGAAGAGAGATAAATGATAGACACAGGCATATTATGCCGTCCCTAAATGATTATGCAATTCCAATATCTCCCAATCGAAAATGAAATGAAAACCTACGAAATACATATATAATTCCAAAATATGCTATTGAAAAAATTTAAATAGAGGATACAAGTTATATCGCTGATGCAAATGCATCAGCGGTGCGGTCATCTAAGGCAAATGCCTTAGATGACCTATTGAATATAAGTAGTATAAATAATTAATCATTATTAAAAAATAGTTAATTACCAATGGTGGAGCTCCAAACTGGGCGGCATACTGGGTAGAAAGTTCACTAAGAGGAATCGGTGTGATGGCGCGGAGTCGTTGAGCCATCGCCGCTCGCGCAGCGCGAGCACCCAGCCTTACAGTACGGTCGCCATTCGGCTCCACACCTGGAATAAAATGTATACAATTATACAACCTAGAAATCTATTTGACAATCAAGTTATATCTATTGAAGACTAGACTTTGGGAGTTAAAACCATCAATTACAAAAAAGACCTACCAAAATCAATGTAAATATAAGTTATCATTTAACACACACAGTAAATGCAGTTTAATTCAAAACCTCATTAAAAATTCAGCTAAAAATATGTATTTGTTCAATACTCAATATTTATTGCATTCTACAATATTACAATGAAAGATGTTTATAATTCGTTTTCGATCATTATGGACCCTGTTAGGGCACGCAAACATAACATTATTATTACTATTATCATAACTAGTTATAACATATAATTTATTATTATTCATCCAGTTATATACTATAATATATAACTGGATGTAACTTAATTAAATACTGGATGTAAATTAAATATATAACTTAATTAAATGTTACATAAAAACTAAAATACATCATTCAAATAATCACTTACATTATAATATTGTTTTTTACATAGTAAATCCTTTAAGTATTTTATAAATAGGCTATTCTTATTTAAAGTTCTTATAGAAGTTGGGAGTTGGTTAAATATTTTAACAGACGATACCAAGGGGCCACTAGAATGTAATTTGAGACGAGAGGTGGGTAATTGTATTTTTTTATTATTACGCAACGCGTAAGTATGGTCTACGTCCGTTGCGGATATTTTTTTACAAATTTACACACTTCCAAAATATAGATGCAAGGCAGGGTGAGTATTTTATTTATTATAAAATAAGGTTTACAGCTATCTCGGCTTCTTATGTTAAATATTATTCGTATTAATTTCTTCTGGAGAGTAAAAAGAACAGATGCGTCCACGCTGTTCCCCCACATAACCACCCCATAACTGAGTCATGCATGTGCAAACGCATAATAGGTGGAAAGGGCAGTAGAGACGTCTGTAGTGCTTTTCACTTCCCGAAGAACATAAACGAAACTAGACATTTTTGTTTTTATCTTTTGTATGTGTGCTTTCCAATTTATATGGGTATCTATTACTAAACCTAGAAGTGTAAATTCATTAGCTGTTTCTATTGTGACGTTGTTAAATTTAAAGTTTATATTTAGGGGTTGTTTTTGATATGGATGAAAGCTGATGATTTTAGTTTTTGAAAAGTTAATAACTAGATTATGTAGGTTCATCCAATTGACTATTTTATCCATATTTTTATGTAATTTATCGTTTAAATCAAGGTTAATATCATATGAAGTCAAAAGTGACTTATACATATGTAAGTAAAACATAGACAGAGATGTATAAAAAAAAGTAAAATACTTTCGGCCTTATTACAAAAAGATAAACCTGGTTTAGCACTAGTAATAAACCATTCACCAATGTATTCCTTATTACAAAATGAAGTTTATCTCTAAATCGTGATTCGTCTATGGTCTAAAGTTAGACCTGCGATGCCCCTAGTTTAACAGTGGTCTAAAGGCAAAAATACAAACTCCATTTTAAAAATTCTATTGTAAGTTGTAGTTTTTGGAAAATTATTTTAACTAAATTAAAAATAAACTTAACTAAAAATATTTAAAGCAAATTTTACGACATTAAAATATATAAAAGACGTTATTTGTTATTTTTTCACTCATTTGACTTTGAAATAGTCACCATTCGAACGATCCAATAAAAATATCTCGCCGTTCCTTTTCTCCGTATTGGACTCCTACTTGTAATTTGAAACTGATTTTCAGCCTAATAGTACATTAATAAATATTATATATTAATGAAATAGTTATAATGAAGACATAGATGAATAGAAATAAATTTATTTTTAGTTTATACATTTTTCTTTGAACTAATATTATTTTTGATCTTTTCAGTTTTCTGGTAAAATGGAACGTAATTGTACGGTGACAGACATGAGTGACTGATTTCTGTATGGAATACATAATGAACGATTTAACTGTAGTACTAAGTAGTCCTCTGTTAGATCTGTATTCGTAATAATGTTAGGTTTATTCCAAGTATTAACTTCAGGAATGGTTTAAACCACGACCATTTAGACCACGTTTCGTCCGAGTTTTAACAGATTTTTTGTAATAAGACCGTTTGGGTTTAAAAAATATATCAAAACTGATCCAGAGTTGATAAACGATATGTCTGTGTATATAACACGGGTTAAAATAGTGCGTTCTCATGCACATAAAAAAAATTAATCCATTAATGATATATCAAATGGCTGACATAGACATGAATGACAGCAAGTAGATCTGAAATATTGTATACTACAAATTTCGAAATTTTCTTATAGTTTGTTGTATATTTCAATAACTTATTACAAAGACGTAAATAACTTATGTTATCTTACATATGACCACCGCTTCCGGTATCAGTTCCAGTAGCTCCACAAGCTTCACGCATCCGTAGTGGGCGACGCGTAGTTGCCGCCCGAAGTGAGCATGGTAAGCGGGTACAAACCGCGAGAATTCCATACGTAGATTAGGTGTATAGCAGAGGAGTTCGACGGCCTGCATTGATAATAAATATTATTATTGTAATTTTTTTAAATTAGAAATCACAGTCTTTATATATGTCAAATAATTATAAATCAAGTAAAATTATATCCGATTTTTCGGAAAAAATCTTTGGAAATAAGAGAGGATGCTGGCATTTTTAACACTTCCAGTCGAATACTACACAATAATATAGTCTCCATTCTGGCACTCCTATATTTTTTTTATTTTCAATAACATTGGGTCAATTTCATATTATTAGCATTATACATATAGTGTAACATTCCTATAAAGAAATGGAAGAAGTCGCAAGAAGAACAGAAAGGTTATGTTTAATTTTTTAGGTTCATATTTCACCTTAAAAAAATAGGATATTTATTGAAAATATATACTCACTTCCACAGCAAATTGTACAGTTCGCGCGCGTTCTTCAGGCGTTGGAGTCCGGCGTGGCAACGAGAGCGTGCCGTCAATATCAACAATAACTGCTTGCGGTGCAACGCGTTGCATCAACTCCTTCAGCGTACACAGGCCATAGTCAACCGGCGAAAATAGCCGTCCAAATGTCGACTGATATAGCTCTGGGATCTCCATGGGCAGTATAACGCGGCCAGGTTGAGCTTTCAACAGCTTCACCAGATCGGATGTCCATCGACGGCTCTGAGCCGCTGCCGAGATTGTTATAACTCGAGACGAACCCGAACCGAGTACCTTTAAAGAGGATCTTAACGTTAACACTTCGAAATTACTAAAGGAAACGTTTCTAGTATAGAAACAGCAAAAAATTTAAAATTACGTACAATGTAGCGCTGAGTAAAATAATTCAAAATACTTACAACAATTGTATTGCTTAGAGCCGCGAGTAAATCTGGGAGTTTTGTGAATCCATAATCAGCCACTCGGCACTGACGACCGAAGTGGTGATGGAATGCTGGGATTAGTCTGTGGACAATTTAACAGTCATTAAATATTATATTTATAAAAGTAAAGTTAATTTTACTAAAAAAAAAACTATATATGTTGGATATACCGACTTTGTTGTAAATTTGTCACACAAAAATATTTGCAAACGAGAGAGAACGAGAGACAAAAAAAAGAAGATAAAACATACACTATGTTTTATCTTCTTTTTTTTGATAGATCTCCATTACATTAGGATTTATAGTTGCAAAATAATATACTATCAATGAAAGCACAATGTAAAAGTTTTTGGGCAATATTGCATGTGGCCAGTTTTGTAAAGACTTTACTACCTTTCTTCCATATAATCTTCTGCAGGTTCTCTGAGATTTATGTTTACAATAAAAACGGTAAAATTTGTATAATGTGGTGGTCACACATACTTGCTAAAGGCAATGGTGCACCTCGGTGCAGTTCGCAGTAGATCGATGAGTTCACGCTCGAACAACGCGAGTATTGGTTCTAAAGCAGGTGCTGTCCGGCCGCGCTCTCGTTCGCTAGACCGGGAACTCTCACCTGTGTAAATAATACGTTATAATTTTAAATAAGTTGCAGTTACAATGATATTTTAATCCTAAAAATAGTACTGGAGAAGCAATGTGAATGTCTGGTAACGGTGGTAAGTACTGCTAAAAAGATAATACATAATAGGACCACAATAAAGTCAAATGATGAGATACCAGAACACGTATAGTTTGAACTTAAGACTAGAATTACAAAATTTTTTACTAGGTAACAAAGTAGTCTATGTGTGTGTATAGAAGAAAGTAAATTTAGAAACAGCGTTTACTGTGTGAAGGGGGCGTATCAGTCCCATCGGTGCGCCATGTGAGATGCCGCGAGGGGCTGTCTTTGACCTCCACGCCGGGAACACTGCGAAGAAGCAGTTCCAGAGCCACACCGCGCTGTACGTCCACCATTAGTGGCATAAACGTCGCCTCGTAACACTCCACGAAACTACGCAAACAATTCATCAAACTTGTTACACGAGAAAACAGCATGAATATGTACAACATGATACACAATGTACAATCAATTTTTTTTAAGAAAAGATATTGGGGGGAGGGGGCGGGGGTGAATTGCTATTAATAGACAATTAGTGCCATTGCTAGCAATGTTTTAAGTTAGTTTCAGCTCCACGTGACCTAAGTATCCAAACTAGATAAAAAAGGATATCACAAGAGGTTTCAAATAAAAACAGATATCAATCATGTAAAAAATAGTATGCGATGTGTAAATAAAATTCAAGTTCGATGCTCGGTTAAATCAATATAGACATGTATAAAATATATTGACATTATAAGAGCTTAGATAGATTAAAAACAATATATAAAAAAAATTACTCACGTTAGAAGTGGTAAAACGCCTCCATGGTTTTCTAACAACAATTGCACATTCTTTGCTAAGGCGGCAACCTCTATGTACACTGGTTGCAATATACGACTTCCATCCTCATGTCCAGTGTTCATCGATGTGTGAATGTGGCACTTCCAGGGCGCTGCTTCCATCTCCGAGCTAGACACTGGATTTAGATCTATTAACTGAACCATTCTCCCAAAACCTTCATGTATTATGACCGTGTCTTTCACCTTTGCTATATCAGAGGTTGTTAGAGCGCAGCAGTGTCGGCTTGCATAAGCATCACGTAAACGTAATAGAGGTAGAGTATAATTCTTTTGATCTAGTAAAATGGCGCGCAACCTAGCACGCAATACATCTAGATTTGGTGCAGGAGATGGCCTTCCTAAGGACAGTTCGAGCCTGCGACCTGTCCATTGGTTGTCGAGACGTCGCTTATGGATGCGGGCGATTGCCAATCGAGCATCCCACTCTGACCGGAGTACCACTGTCGCCAGTGGACCTTCCCCGGCCGCCCAGATCGACACCCGGACAACAGGCACATATTGGTCGAAGAGAATTGTCAACATTTCCTGCAATAAAATAGAAATCTACATTTTAAAATGATACGAACATTGTATATATATTTTAATTATATCTTTTATCCTACTTGTCTTAAAATAATTATGTTGTTCAACAGTAACCTCTATTCAGTTTAGTAAGAATTCTTAATATCAGTTCAATTATAATGAAATATATAGCGAGACATAAGAAATACAACAAAATTGCGATTTTTTAAAAGTATAAATTCGATTTGTGTGTTGGGTTAGTTAGATTTTTCATATTTTGTTTTAAAGTAAAAGTTGCAATCATAATAAGAGAAATATAATAACCTGTAAAACAGTAGGGTCGAATGGGGGCAGGTTGGAGACGGTGAGCTCAGCATTGTCACTATCACCCTCACTCTGCTCACTGAAACTCGCAGACGAGTTCCACGGCGACATCGCTCGGCTCTGGCTGTTGTCACGACGACTCTCATCACAGCTATTACTGGATGAGCAACCTGAGCGGTCTAAATTAGTTGAACCTGCGCACAATACAAATTAATATTATCTAACCACACTCAAAGTGTTATATTTGCTCGAATGGAGCACTTTCAGAGATTTAGGTAACATAAATTATAACATAATTTAATTTAAAAAAAAATGTTACATAGGTAATGAGGGTTATTGAAATACAGTTTATCAAAATTTACATACCTACAACTGAAACTGCGTATATAATTCTAACACGTTATATGAACGAGATATTAACAATTTATTTATTAAGTAAGTTTAAGTGTAAAATTTGATAAGCACTAATATGGTAGCACATTTTAGTGTCGTTACGATAATATGCTTTCCAGTGACTGCTATCTATTCATTGTACTGTTCTTTAATGTCCGAGTAACTTTCTTAATTTGAGAAAATGTTGTAACACACTAATAGAGTTTATGGAATAACGATGGCAATATTTTGCAATCTATTTTTCACTAAAATATCAAAATTTATATAAGGCAATAAAAAAAACGATAAAATATTGCAGAAGGATTAATTGAAATTAGTAATGACATAAAGTAAAATACAGTTGAATGGAATGGGTCTAATTTCTATCTTGGAACTGATTGAATAATGACTAACCATGGGTGCCTCTGATTTTGCGGGGCTTGGGGGCAGGCGGTGGGCAGAAGTCGAGCGGCGGAGGTGTCGGCGCAGGCAGTTGTTGTAAGGCCAATGCCCAATCGTTGGCCACGGAATTTACGCTTGGAAGCTTCTCACGTGGTGAATAACATTGCTAATGTAAAAGAAAATTACCAGCTACATTATAAATAAAATATGACGTAGTCTAGAATGCCTAAAGTTAAGCCATCAGTTTGTTTGTCAATTCTATGTTGATTGTCGCATGCCTAGTCCTTGTTAACGTAAATCTAATTAGAACATAATTTATTTAAAAGAGCAACACACAAGTTTCTTGCTCATTATTCTCATGATGAGTTTGCATTCCGAATGAGCGGTAGAATAAAAAAAATGTGGCTATTCAAAAGTGCTTATGTTAAGTTTATTTGAATAAGATTATTTCTATTTCTAATAAACTAGGTACATAAAAAGTGAAGTAGTAGACTAAATAAAAATTTTTATAGAATGAATAATAAAAAATATACTAACATCCTAGGATAAGCCTATCTTAAATCGTCAAATATAATTTGACGATTTAAGATAGGCTATTACGTATTTGACATAAAAGAACTAGTAGGAAAAAGAGGCTAACTGGGGTTATTAGTAGTAGTAAAAGTAAAAAAAAAATCAGCTTCATAAATTTCCACATTTATACAGTGGGTTGCCAAATTAATAGGGACAGTCACATTTTTTATAATTTTTGTTCTTCAAGTGGTCTTGACTACGTTTTTAAGTGGTAAAAGTTTTTTGCTGATATGTTTTTATGTTCACCTTGTCTCTATAACTCAAATTCAAAGTGAATTTCAAGTGCTGAGAGATTTGTTTATTTTGGAAATATATTTTAATGACGGGAGAAACACACAGTCGTTCACACGTGTAAAAGTGAAACACGTAAATTATTCTTTTAAACAGTTCTTTAGTGGTTTTGTGAAATAATCAATACCTGCAAGTAAGTAATATTTTACTATAATTAAAATTAAAGTATTTTGGAGCGGATTTTAGAACAATTTTAATTTATTTTTATATTTTCAGCTTTGGCTATGGGTCGAGGGGTAGATTTGACTCCGAGAAAAAAATCCGAGGTTAAAACCCTTCTCCTACACACAAATCACTCTCAGAGGATGATAGCACAACTGGCCGGGATATCGAAATCTGCCGTCAATAAAATAAAAATAAATTTAGATCAAAATCAGCCACTTTCGCCCAAAAGAAAAGGCAAATGTGGCAGAAAACGTATCACAACAACACGTTCCGATAGGAAAATTCGAGATATCTGCTTGCAAAACAGAAAGAAAAGTGCTGAATTTTTAACTCAGATAGTACAGGAATCTGGAATACGTGTTTCAAAAAGAACTGTACAGCGAAGGTTGGCAGAGGAAGGCCTGACAGGTCATCGTCCAGTTAAGAAACCCTGATTAACAGAGGCGATGAAAAAGAAAAGGCTTGCTTGGGCTCGTGAGCACCGCCTGAAAACTGTTGAAGACTGGAATAAGGTCAGTTCTATGGTTAATTTTATTTGTGTTATATAAAATCATATTTACAAAAATTATAAATAGTTTCTATATTTTTTTAGATATGTTTCTCAGACGAGTCAACTTTTGAAATTTTGGCCAACAAAAGTAACTTCGTGAGGCGGCGCCCAGGCGAGAAATTTCATCCTGATTGCATAGTGGAACGAATTAAACACCCTGTAAAAATAATGGTATGGTCTGTCATCAGCGCAAAAGGAGTTGGGCGCCTCTATATCGTCCAGGGAACCATGAGACAGGACCAATACAAGCAAGTATTAGAAACTCGCCTGTTGCCGCAACTTCAGGAATGGTTCCCGAATGGAGAGGAATTCGTGTTTATGCACGATTCAGCTCCATGTCATAAAGCGAGGAGTGTAACCAAATTTTTGGAAGACCACAACATTCCAGTTTTACCTTGGCCTGGCAATTCTCCTGATATGAATCCCATAGAAAACTTGTGGGAAATTACCAAGGCGGAAATTGCTAAGGAAATCATAACTACCAAAGTAAAACTAATTGAAAAATTAATAAATGTATGGTTTCACAATCCCAAAATAAAAGAAAGTGCTAAACAGTGTATTGAAAGTATGCCGAGGCGGATTCAAGCACTGATAGAAGCAAAAGGAAATGTGACAAAATACTAATAATTTCCCATCATCATTTTTATTATACTTGTTTATATTTTCTAGTTGTTCAAATATTAAATTATTATAGTCTAAATTCATTATAAGATATGTGTCTGATATTATTAAATATAATTATAGCCTAAAGTGACGTTTTTAATTAATTATAGACCAATGTTTTACAAAAAACGAATATTTCGTGACTGTCCCTATTAATTTGGCAACCCACTGTAATATTACTATGTATTATAAAAAAACATTACAGCTACCAATATTCTAAGTCGATTTGAGTCACATGGGTATTTAATATTAAATTATTTTTCAAACCTGATTAATTGGAGGCATGAATGCAGCTCTGTGCGGTGGCTGGGTAGGGGGAGCAGTACCGTATCCCTCATCACTGGAATACGCAGACTGGAACACACTTCGTGCGTAACGGGTAGTTATTTTCCGACCAAATACATCTTCACCATCCATGCGCTTTAGTGCTCTACAAAATAAAAAAAAATATCGAGTTAATTTATATAACGGTGGGCACGGCCCCTGCGACGTTAGATTGAAATATACCAAGGGAAATGTTCCACGAAGTTTTGCGTTCAACACAACATCGACAGTTATCAATCCCTCTGACTATCCCACCTGGTATACAGTCGTGACGGCAGGTTTGGATGTATCAGTAACACCAATTGCTTGGCGACTTTTTGTAAACATGTCGAAATTCCAGTAAATATAAACCAATTCACAGAAAAATAATTAATTATACACACAAGCTTCCACTGAAATCAATCCTTATGGATGAAAACCGCACTAATATCCGATTAGTAGTTTTTGAGATATTAAGATATCAAGACCATACTGGAAGATGCGACGGGAAACTTAGTTCATAATATGTAAAGATAGACTTAATCATAGAAAGCTGATATTTCTTTTCGTGTTTCAGTTATATAGGATAACTGGTGTATAGGCGTCATAATTTAAAGATAATAAAAATAATTGTAACAATCCCGGGTTTCAAACAACACAGAAATCATATAAAACATTATCCTATATTATTATATAATTACCCGCAACTACAGCTTTTTCGATAAATGCAAGATATCCTATGTTCGTTGTGGTACAACATATGTTTATGGCTTTCATTAAGATCGATTCAACTCTTTTGTTATGAAAACGTAATAAATAAATGGACAAACAAACACACTTTCGTATTTCTAATAATGTATAGATTTCTCAACCAATTGTTAATGCAAATCTACAATAAACAACAGTATTTTATTAATATATAACCTAGCCGATATATTTATCACACTTTTGTGAACTGATTTTATTGATTCATTTAAAATTATGTATCAGTTTCATTTTGCCATAACTGATGCCTGTTTGGAATAATATGTTATTCTTTCCATCATAAATTAATAAAAAAAAGTCAGTCAGTACCATCGTTATCATGCATTGATAAAAGTAGGCAGCAATTAATTGTCCTTTGTAGCATGTTATTAGATACTAAGTTTAAATTTCACTACACGAAATTCATATTATAATTATTCATTCATGTTTAAAAACATCAAATACATATCGTACCCTGTATATTAAGTACATAATATGATTTGAATTTATATTAAAGAAAAAATATACGAAACGAAATTGTAACTATACGAAATTCTTATTATAATGATTCATTCATATTTACAGAACATCAAATATATCACTTCCATTGTAATTTAGGAATATGATTTGAATTTATATTACCGAATATATATTAGAAACGAAATAGTAACTATTAACGATAATATAACATTTGAAAAATAATATTACCCACATTATTTTTAAAATGCCATAACCGTTGAGTGGGCACTCTAATACACTACAGATAAATGTTTTATATTTAATTTATACTAATGACAGTACTATCATAAAAGTTTTGCTATTCATATACTTAGATATCTAACTGTAACTATAAGCAAATAAAAAAGGCAAAACATGCATATAGATAATAATTTTTAAATTAAAATACGCACATAAAAGTATATATTTATACTTTTATGTGCGTATTTTAATTTAAACTGTTATAGTTATCTAAGACAATGGTAATAGATCTATAATAAAAATATTTAATGAACATTTTAAATTACAGATCGAAAATGGTTGTTGAAAATGTTTGTAATATTCCGGCTTAAAGCGAACATGGAATTCATGTTTTGAATCAGACTGATATGAC
Source organism: Achroia grisella (assembly GCF_030625045.1). Lineage (NCBI taxonomy): Eukaryota > Metazoa > Arthropoda > Insecta > Lepidoptera > Pyralidae > Achroia > Achroia grisella. Next base: position 49,728 of record NW_026712912.1, read on the forward strand.
ACCATTGTTATAATTTAAATTACCAACCGTCGATAGTAAACACCGTTATCATACGATAGTACACCGGTTTTTTGCCACGTCGAATTCGTATATTCTCAACGAAATCAGAACGACTATTAACTTTATAAATACAGTTTCAAATATATTCCCACTTATACATATAGTAGTATAATTATATTTCTTACATATTTAATTTTTTATATTTTAAAGAAGGGAGTATCAATTAACGGTTTTTAGTTCATTCCTAATAACTCGGCAAATTAATGGTATTTAGATATAGAATTCCTATTACTCAGATATGCAATTTATCTTAAATTTTATTTATTTAAAGTTATATTATACTATAAAAGCAATAATCGCTTATATCACTTCAAGACTACAAAACGAACGAATATTACTGACCTATATAGTTAATTTTTAGCAATACTTTATGGAGTTTAATAAGAGTTTATAATATTTCTACGAAACTAGGTCATTAGGTAAAGCGATTGAAATAACGGACGACAATGACGTAGTAAATTTGATATCAAATATTAATAGTCAATGTATGTTAATATGGTAAAATTACAACAGATAACCGGTATTTTACAGTATTTTTTTTGATTTGATAAATATTTCATCGTTTGTAATTTATTGTAAGAAATAATTGTATACGGAATATTAACTTGAACGAAAACAAAATACTTACCCAGAAAGCAACATTGTAATATACTTAAAGCCACAACGTTTATCATTAAATCTTTAAAATTACACTTAATATTGCTAATATTTAAACTATAATAGACAATTTGTTGAAAATTACTGTCTGCCTGCCTGCCCGTTGGTGCAATGAACATTTAAAATGTAACTGATAATCTTTTAGGATATCGCACTTTTATAGGGTAATTTATTAACAATTAAATAACGGAATAGAACAAATAATCAAATGTACCCACTTTTTTTTTATTACGTTCGGAAATTACTATAAAGGTCAAACAAATAACATATAATAGAATTATATATTCTAACTTATGACACAATGTAACATTGTCAATTTTATGAAAATATAACATTATTACAGTATACTCGTAATAAAGAAAAAAAATCTGACTTCGTATAAGTACATACCAAAATTTTTTAGGTTTTTTTTAATAAGAGTAAATTTTACAACTTGATATATTTCAACCATAATTTTCCGACTTTCAAATATAAAATGCTCTGTATTGATAATGCTACAGTGAGTTACGTCATATTTTCACCAATTTTAAACATTTAGTCTCGTTAAACATATCCTTTTTAATCGATAGGTATAAAGCCTGTCCATACTAAATGAGTCACAATAAATAAAATTTTTGATGTGACGCAAAATTATAAAATGTGTATCATTCAATTTTATAATAAAAAAAATGTTAAATTGATCACTGTGGTTTCACCCAAGTTTACTATATAACCCGTTACCACTAACCCCATATAAATATATATCTAATAAAGTAGCCCAACATAACTTCCTCATGACATTGGCTATCTGGAAGTGAAAGTCCCGTCAAAATAGGTCCAAATTTGTTTGATCTTGAGACTCACTGATATCCAGACATTAGCAAGATCAAACAATCTGACATTTTTTTTTTGTTTTTAGTGATAAGCTGTTTATATGATGATACCAATCTCTATATACTAGATAAAGACACTTAAATTTTATTTATTTGTATAAAATTTTTCTTTTTGCTGAAAGCCATTCTATATATCTGGTTTTTCGCTTGGCTAGTCCTTACGGCTAATTCTGTCAAATACGTGTACCCTGAGGATACCTGAGGAAATATGTGTATCCATTAGTGAAATTATAGAATTTTAGCAATAAAATATGGAAAAACCTAAATATGGAAAATTATAATCTTGGCTATATACATTTTATAGAGACTAGTTATACAAGTACGCAATATTTTTCCTCAATGTCAATGCATGCTTATCTGTTACTGCTACGCATACAAACCATTCAATGATATACTAATAGGTAAATATAGTCCATGTAACGATGATACACAATACTATAATCTGAAGATTGAGTGCTAACTAGCCTTACAACATGATTTCACCTACTGCTTAAGATAAAGAAATATCGCAATGCATTCGCTCACTCGCATTGTGACTTCATATTCGCTTTGTGTTACATTTTGTTTTTCCTGGACTGCGAAAAGTCGTACCATATAATTACCTATTCAAGAATCGTTCCCAAGAAGTAGACGATAAAGAATGAGAATATAGACGACGGTTACCATTTACAATCAGGTGGGCCTTGAGCTTGTTTGCCATTCGAATTGCATACAAAAATATATGAATCGGAACGATAGCTCACATCATAACTTTTGTTACTCTCAAATTCTATTTGTCATAAAATATTATAGTCTATTTTTTTAAACAAAGTTTAAACTATAATTCTACTAAATAATAATAAAATCAATAATCTTCAGGTGTCTATTAGCACAATACTGTGTTACAATTTCACCCCGTGAAATTGTAACACTTCTTCTTTGTAGTCTTCCTGTCTAGGTTCCTCGACCGAGGGACAGTTTAAATCAAATAATAGCAGTATCAATAAAGATTAGAGTCAGACCAGTGGCCAGTTATAGCATATAAGCACAAATCTATTAATAGAAGGTATCATTTTAAAACTTCAATATTCTCAGGATGCTTTTAAAGAGTTTTAAAGAGAGACTAAACGGTTCCAGTTAATTTCAGTCTACTATTACATATAGTTCACTTTATTATCTTATCACAACAGTATTTCAACATGAAGTGTGTCCATCACTTAAATATTGAAATTAAAACACCAATGAGGAAGATAGATTAAATGGCGGAGAGAGATTAGCAAACATACCTGGAAGCATGGTCTGGCGTTGGAAACCTCAGGACAGCAGTATTCGCAGTGACCCTCAATACTTTTCCACCACAATTATCTGCCAACCTCCTTAGTCTTCGAGACACTCTTTCAGGAGGATGGTCTACAGGTAAATTAGTAACTTCCATCTCACAGGTGGGCGGCTCTTCCTCTTCTTCTGTTTGACTAATCTGATTTGCATTAAAAGGAAGTAAATTAAAATTAACTATTTATGTTTACTTAAATACAAGAAAAATACTAAAAGAATACAAAATGTTCAATAATTCTCTTATGAAGTTTTCTTTTTGATCATTAAATTAATATAATTATATACCTTTGGATTCCGTGGTAGAAGTGCAGTCAGATCATTGTAACAATAATGAGAAGAGGCACATGTAATTAAGGCAGACGATGTATTCTGTTTATGCACCAATATAACTTCCATATTTTTCCTGATATAAAATTTTCATATGTTAATTAAATGTATTAAATTTTTAATTATTGTAGGTAAATAATAATACATAATATTACCTATATAATTATTATAAACTTACATATAAATAAAAATAAATATTTTGGTATATGAAATAATGTAATATTATATGGAAATGTGATCATATTGTTCACTGTATCTATATTACAGACACTTTTTTATAAGATATATATATATATATATATATATAAACACCTCTTTGGGCACTTTGTTGATCACGCCACAACCTAAACACTTGCCGATTCCACCTTTTGCACTGAATAACTTGACTCCTATCGCGTATATCTCAGGCGGTATGGCAACGTCGCATTCTATTTTGCGATGCGGCCATATATATTCGTCGATAGTACGATATACTCGACACTTTTTTTACTAATAATTCGTGACTGAATGGCTCCGAACGGCTAAATTTTTGGTATACACAAAGACTTTTTGGCTCTGAATATATTCCAAAAATCAATTAATTATGTTGATCACTTTATATACTCGTCCTTACTGCGATACTTACTTTCATCCGAATATATATAGATACCGTAACGGTCTATCAATTATGACTTTATTAATTTACTAATGTAGATATTTTATATTCGCAATGCTCCATACATGCAAGCTCCAGCAACGGTGGAGGCAGGGTCCCCCCTGCACCGTACACCGCACCCCGCGCACACAAACAAATTAGATATTTTTTGAATACACAAAGACTTTTTGGCTCTGTATATATATTTCAAAAATCAGTTAATTGTGTTGATCACTTTATATACTGGTCCTTACTGCGATACTTATTTTAATCCGAATATATATAGATACCGTAACGGTCTATCAATTATGAATTTACTAATCTAGATATTTTATATTCGCAATGCTCCATACATGCAAGCTCCAGCAACGGTGGAGGCAGGGGGAGCACCGTACACCGCACCCCGCGCACACAAACAAATTAGAATAAATGAAATTCATAAGATTATTTATATATTTCGACTGCCTCGGTGGTCACACCGCTTTACATCCGATGGTCGCGGGTTCGATTTCTCGCACGGTGCAAACCTTTGTACTCATCGGTCATCGATTGTTTTCATCGGTCTGGGTGTTTTATATGTATTTACAAAATAAAAATATCTATTTATATCAGTTCAGTATCAGTCTGTGTTAATTGTCCAGGGCTATTTATTATATTTTTATAAACGGTTATCTTTTTCCATCGCACCGCTCGCTATCGACAGTGAATTCATAGAAATGTCACTCTAAAAACAAAAATAGTTTTATGTTTTGTATTTCAAATACTAAATGCAAAATAGGTATTTTCAAAATACTTTTTCAAAATAAAGTACCTTTTGAATTTTTGTCCAAACCTCAGATATTTTATTTATTTTAGGTATATCAATTATTACATAGTGTAGTATAAAACAAAGTCGATGTCGCATCTAACAGTACATAAATGAAGAAAGAAGACTTTTTGGCTCTGATACCGTAACGGACTATCAATTATGAATTTATTATACCTAATCTAGATATTTTATATTCGCAATGCTACATACATTGTAATATCCGCCTCCATTCATTAACGGTGGAGGGACTAAATAGTTGAATAAAACTGAATAAGCAGTTGCTCCACTCTATAGGTATGCGTCGTCGTCGTATGCTGTTCATTTTTTCACTCGTTTTGGCGCCAAGAGAGGGTCACATAGTCGTGGTCAAGTTAAGAACTTATAATTTAATTTTGATGACAATAGATACAAGTAAAAAGTAGGTATTATATTAATGTACGTAAGTACTGTACTTAAAAATATTTCTTCTTTATTGTACATTTGAAAAACTTAACACTTAAGGACTTGTACATATACACGTACATACTGCCATTTTCTCTTAAAGACATCCAGAGAAGCACTATTTATCAACGCGGAGTGCACCGACCTTTGACCTTATAACAGCTGATTCGCGCGTAACGAATTACATTGCTACTTTTTGGTATTTTATAGTGGATATGTCACTATAAAATTATTTATTATTTCTTTAGATTATGACATAATAACATAGTTTACATGATTTTAAGGGAAACATACGATAAAAAAAATTCCCGTAAAATGTAAAAGATAAAAAATGGTTATTGTTGGTTATCCTTAAGAGATAGACATATACCATCACGGACTTTTTTGTTGACCTTATTTTGATACATCTCAAAGCACTAGACAATACGCATTTTCATTAAACAGTATTGTATTTTTTTTATTTATTTAACTTTAATGCACAAAAAAAATTGTACATGTGGCGGACTTAATATTTTGCCGCGTTATTTACCAGGCAACCATGAGTGGTGCAGCGAAAGATTATTGGCGGTGCACTAATATAAATAAGAAATGTCAAAAAAAGATATATAAATACAAAGCAAAATATACATTTCTATAAAAAAATAACAATATACATACATAAATATATAACCCATAAATGTATAAATAAATACATAATGATCCGATAATCAAATTATAAGTACAGTCTCAAATTGAAAGTAAGAAAAACAGAAAATATAGAGAGAACTATAGGAATATAACAGAAAGATGTGAAAAAAGAAGAAGGACAGTAAAAAAGTTACAAATTTAAATAATGTTGCCGCAATTTCTGTTTAAATGAATTTATTACATTATTATATATATTAGGCATACGACTAGCCTTATGACTGTTACTTTTTTTTTAATCTATACATCTATACATGTAAATAAAATTGGAGTGTCTGTTTGTAATATTGAAATAACCGTTTTTTACTACTTGCATATGAATATAAATACGGTATATTTTACAAGTTTTGTCTGTCTGTCTGTCTGTTTGTTCCGGCTAATCTCTGAAATAGCTGGACCGATTTTGACGGGACTTTTTTTGGCAAGTAGCTGATGTAATAAGGAGTAACTTACGCTACTGTTATTTTAGAAAAATAAAATAAAATTTCACGCGGACGAAGGCGCTGGGGCCAGCTAGTCTATAGATATACCGAGATTTAATGTTTAAGTTGCTATTATGTTGTTGACAAAATTTTACTGTAATGTTACTATTACGTTATCCTACACAATTTGTATTATTTTGGATGAATAAATAAATAAATAAATAATAATCTATACATCTATACATTTAATAAAAATTGGAGTGTTTGTTTGTAATATTGAAATAACCGTTTTTTACTACATGCATATGAATATATATAAGGTACATATACCAAAATAACAATTTTTATAATTTTTGTCTGTCTGTTTGTCGGTCTGTTTGTTCCGGCTAATCTCTGAAATGGCTGGACCGATTTTGACGGTACTTTTTTGGCAGGTAGCTGATTTATAAGGAGTAACTTAGGTTACTTTTATTTTAGAAAAATAAAGTTAAATTCCACGCGGACGAAGTCGCGGGAACAGCTTGTTTTTAATAAAAACATCTTTTTTGTGGTACTTGAGAATGTTGAAGCCTGTTGTTTGTAATATTGAAATAACCGTTTTTTACTACTTGCATATGAATATAAATACGGTACATACACCAAAATAACATATTTTACAATTTTTATCCGTCTGTCTGTTTGTTCCAGCTAATCTCTGAAATGGTTGGACCGATTTTGACGGGACTTTTTTTGGCAGGTAGCTGATGTAATAAGGCTACTACCTAGTAACTTAGGCTACTTTTATTTTAGAAAAATAAAGTTAAAAACCACGTGGACGAAGTCGCGGGAACAGCTAGTGTATAATATATTAGAGATACCTACGTGTTTTTTATTGATGACTAGCTGTACACGGGATTTCGTCCGTGTGGAATTTAACTTTATTTTTCTAAAATATAAGAAGTTAAATTCCACGCGGACGAAGTCGCGTGTACAGCTAGTTGTCGGTAGTCTAGCGATTTAGCTAGCACACTGCTTTGATTCCTGCTTGGTGGTCGAGGGTTCGATTCCTCGCACGCTGCAAACATTTGTATTCATGAGTATGATAGTTTGTAACGGTCTGGGTGTTTTCTATGTATAGATAATATATATGTATTTACGAAAAAAATCTTTGTATTTATATCAGTTGTCTAGTACCCATAACATAATCTTCAGCTAACTTAACTTGGGTCTAGATGAAGCTGTGTGAATTGTCCTGAGATTACTATTATTATTAATTGGTACACAGGTAAACTACTAACTAGGCCATATTGGTGTTGTTTGTTATGGTGAAAAAACTAGTATACATATATATAAGTTACACGTACAATTTCAAAGACTTATTTCTTGAAAACTACTGGCTATTCTGAAATAAAACTTTAGGGTTTGTATATGTAATGTTTGCATATAAAATATGATTAAAGGTTACCAGTGTATTTACACTTTTACTGAACAAACAGAGTTGTTTAATACTGAAAATATTGTGTGGAAGGCATCAATTACTTTCAGTGCATGTATAGCTTTTCTCTTTTCCTAATTATTATTATTATTAAGTTTAAAGTGGTTGAATTTTACGTAAGGGGTATTTATACATTATTTCTAATTTACCATTTATTTTAAGTTTTTTAAACTCTATTCATCGAGACCTATCTAATGAGTCCAAACACGATATTTCTGCTGTAAGTTTTCGAAGAGTATGTTCATCATCTGATAATACTGGTGCCAGCATGAAGTCAAGGTTAACAGATAACTAATTACTTTTATTTCGTCAAAATCTTTAGATTACGTATAATAAATTCATAATATCGCTACCTATTCAAATCAAAACAAGTATTAGGTACTTCATGTACTAGTATATAAATTTATCAACACACAAGTAAATGATTTTTAAATATATTCAGAGCCAAAAAAATCTTTGTGCATTTAAAAAAAATTGCCGATACGGATTCACTATTGCAGGAAATTGTTGAAAAAATATATATCGAGTATAGGTATCTACTACTATCGACGAATACATTTGGCAACAACGCATGGTCTCGGCCGGAACGGCAACATCGCATATTAGAATACAAAGATAGTGATAGAAAGAGAGAGACAGTGGAATCAGCAATATCTACGGATCGTGGCTGGATCAACTAAGTGTGCAAGTTTATATAAATGTATATATATATATACATTTGTCTTTAATTCAAAGGAAATATAAATAATGAACGCATCACATTTAAAACAGTATAAATAGTTAATAATTTAATAATAAGTTAATAGTTTAATAAGTACGTAAGTAATATTATCACATGGTAACAGCACGTATTATGGCAAAAATAAACATCGGCTGATTTGAAAAGATTTATTATAGTAATAATAGTAATCTCAGGACAATTTACACAGCTTCATCTAGACCCAAGTTAAGCTAGCTGAAGATTATGTTATGGGTACTCATATAAATACAAAGATTTTTCTTCGTAAATACATATATATCATCTATACCTACATAGAAAACACCCAGACCGTTACAAACAATCATACTCATGAATACAAATGTTTGCAGCGTGCGAGGAATCGAACCCTCGACCACCAAGCAGGAATCAAACAGTGTGCTAGCTAAATCGTTAGACTACCGACAACTAGCTGTACACGCGACTTCGTCCACGTGGTTTTTAACTTTATTTTTCTAAAATAAAAGTAGCCTAAGTTACTAGGTAGTAGCCTTATTACATCAGCTACCTGCCAAAAAAAGTCCCGTCAAAATCAGTCCAGCCATTTCAGAGATTAGCCGGAACAAACGGACAGACAGACAAAACTTGTAAAATATGTTATTTTGGTGTATACCGTATTTATATTCATATGCAAGTAGTAAAAACGGTTATTTCAATATTGCAAACAGACACTCCAATTTTATTTACATGTATAGATGTATAGATTAAAAAAAAAGTAACAGTCATAAGGCTAGTCGTATGCCTAATATATATAATAATGTAATAAATTCATTTAAACAGAAATTGCGGCAACATTATTTAAATTTGTAACTTTTTTACTGTCCTTCTCCAATTTTCACATCTTTCTGTTATATCCCTATAGTTCTCTCTATATTTTCTGTTTTTCTTACTTTCAATTTGAGACTGTACTTATAATTTGATTATCAGATCATTATGTATTTATTTATATATAATATTTATACATTTATGGGTTATATTTAAATTAATTTAATCGATAAAATCGTTGTTAAGTATTAAATAAATTTTAAGTGATATTAACTATTATATTATGCATAAAAAATATTTGTAATAATAAAGAAAATACATTTAAAATGTTTTACTTGTTGTGTTAGTTATTTATAAGATCTTACTATAATTGTTAGCTGCTTTACAATTTAGAAAGTACAATAGGTAATGTAAATTAAAATTAATTGAATACTTAACAACGTTTTGTTCGATTAAATTCATTTAATTATTAAAATAGTTAATTTAAAATTAGAATAAAGAAAAAAAAATAACAAAAAAAAATAGGTGGCGGGAATCGAACCTTGAGCGTCGGTTTGGTAAATTGATTCAAAGGCTTATTAAAATCAAAATTCTAAATTCAAAGGCTTATTTCTTCGAAATTACTGGTCATTTTGAAATAATACTTAGGGTTCGCATACCCTTATCGGATACTACTACTACACGGAGTTTTGTCAAAATAAAATATCTAGGTTAGGTATAATAAATTCATAATTAATAGACCGTTACGGTATCTGTATATATTCGGATCAAAACAAGTACTATGAAATAAGAACGAGTATATAAATTGATTAACACAAGTAATTGATTTTTGAAATATATTCAGAGCCAAAAAGTCTTCTTTCTTTATTTATGTACTTGTTAGATGCGACAGCGACTTTGTTTTATACTATACTATACTATACTATGTAATGATTGATATACCTAAAATAAATAAAATATCTGAGGTTTGGACAAAAACTCAAAGGGTAATTTAGTTTGAAAAAGTATTTTGAAAATACCTATTTTGCTTTTAGTGTTATAGTACTTTAACTGTTATGTTTTAAGTAACAATGTTTAATTATAATTAATACTACTGCACCAACACTCCGATCGTGCAAAAAAAATTGCTGTTTCATTATTTTTTAGTTCAATTAGTGGTCTACCTAAGTCCTGGGCTAAGGGGAGGAGTCATGACGCCCCCATGACTCCCATGACCTCCATGACCTCCATGACGCTCCCCCTGGATCCGCCGTTGCGTCTTCTCTTTATTCGCTCAGTAACGTTGTTACAAAAGAAAAGATTCCCGTCCAAAAAATAACAAGTATTGAGGTTGGATCTGGAGTCCGTTACTCCAGACTGATTTCTATAAATATTTAGATTAGATAGACTATTATTCTTGAAATACTAGCTAGACATTATTAAGTTACTGTAGCCATAATGTAGTAGCCCAAACGTGCCAATGAGGAAGCCCTTGGCAAATGCTGCACCCTGATTGGCCAGATTGAATTGGATCAAGAACTGCTCGTATGCCAAAAAGGTGGATTTGTATAAAATCGTGTATAAATCGCTTAATTATTATTATTACTCGTCGTGACAGTTGTGGCTCAAAACGGAGCAACATTTACATATGGTCATCTGGCATTAGATCAACAAAAGGCCTCCGGATCAACAAGTGAAAAAGGATCAACAAAAAACTACCTATACGGCACGTCTGAGCCACAAAGTGCCCAAGGGGATATTTATATATATATATATATATATATATATATATATATATATATATGTATATATTAAAATAGTACCTACTCAATATTTAGAATAATGTAAATATTTTTAAAAAGGACTTCTTCAAGCATTGTTATTTACAGAACAATACAGACAACATTTCAGATATCAAGTATAAGTACCAATTTATATATAGTATTTGGTGAGACAAAATTTGTAGTAAGTAGTAAAAAGTAAAATAAACACACCTATGTCTGAAGTCACTCAAATCTGCAGCAAAATTTATGTCCCCAGATATGAGTAATAGTGCTGCTGGTGCTGAATGCAGCTCTCCAAACCTTCGCATACACTGTCTTAACTTCTCGTCAGCTGCATTTTTTGTGTGCCACACACATGGATTAGGCTCACCTATTAGTAATTAGTAATAATATTTAAATCATACAATACAAATTCCCATTCCTCTAAAAGTAACTTTGCCTAGTTAATATATTTTGCAAAATCAAAAAGATTGATGTGCTATATGATGTTACATAATAGTAATTATTTATTTAACTTTATGTACACAATACAAAAGTAGTACATTTGAGGAAAATAACATCATGTGGCATTTTCAACCCATCAACCATAGATAATGCAGAGAGTAATTGTTCATAGTACAGAATGAAATTTATAAATGAAAAAAGAAAATAATCATAGTAATAGTATAAATATACAATTTTAAATTATATGATTCCTCTCCTATTCTTCAATTCTGACTACATATTTATTATATTCCTTGCAATATTTGTAGACTAAATATATTATATTAGATAGACTTCAGACCATCATTTTTTATGTTGTGTGTTAAAGTAATTCAGACATTAATATGTGATGAACAAATAAAAACACTTTCATAGTTTCAATATTATTAAAAGTTTCATCTTCATATTACATTGATTTCATTAATTAAATGTTGTAATAACCATTGATAATAAAAAGTAACTCACCTGGGCATCATTAAGTTCTTGTAACCTACTTGGAGCTTCTTTCCTCACATCACATACCACCACAAAGTCTGCTTCCCGTCTACCGGGCAAGAATTTATTTCTAATAGCTGCCACAACATCTATCGCTGAACACCCTCGTGGAACCTATTGTAGAAAATTATAAAAAAATATTAGAGGAATGTAAGTTTATTCTTCCTATTATATTATAATTAGAATTAGACTCAGAAAATAATTTTCAGTTAATTAACCATACCATCGTAGCAATCATTTATAATGAAGTACAAGTTGTAAAAAAAATAATCACCTGACAGTTTTCTATATCCCAAAATATACCAATAGGTACACTAAGAGATCTCTGTTTATGATGACGAAATCTGGACCTGACACGAGGACGCTCAGCACTTAAAACACCTTCCTCCCTAACACTCCCACTCATATCATCTGAAGATTCATCTTCTACATCTAAAATGCACATGTAAAATATTAAAAGATACCTTGACGTTGCATAGTCCAATTAAAGTATAGGTAGACACAAGAATCATTTAGGATAAGAAATGAATTTAATGTAATTTTAAGGATAAATTATAAAATGAAATCATTTATAAATCGGGTAAATACAAATTACCACTGTAATTACTATTTACCTGTTATCCATAAACGGGGAGGAAATGGTATTTTCATAGCTGGGCTATTAGTGCTTGGGAGACCTTGAGCCGAATGGCTTCTAGTTCCCTTAATATTTGTTGTTCCAGAATCTTCAAGGTTCCTTGATAGACTCATTTTAATTCATAAATAAAATTAGGTGAAAATATATAATACGTTACAGCATATGTTAAAAAAAAAAACAAAGGGAAATGTATCACTTGATATCCAAAGTACATTAAACACACACGAAGTGTAAAACCGACGTTATACACAAACTACTTCAATCGTAACAGATCTGCATCAAAATTAAAACAATTATATACAAAATGTAAAAGAAAATGAATCAGACACTTTCTACGCCATTTCTGAATTACAAATCTACTCGACTCGAACCACGAACATTTCAAGCAAACCAATGAAACCACAGATACTAACGTTTTATCTATCATAGGACCACAGAGTACTTTTGTACATAAGCACTTCAATAACAACAACAACAACAATTAAATATCATAAGCTCTATGGAAAATACAGATTCTATTATGTATGTACGAAAGTTATTGTCGATTATTGATTTTTTTATATATCTAATTGCAATTAGGTATATACAGTTAATATTCGTATATATTAAATATAAAAATATATATTGTTATGTTATTGTCAAATAGAAAGTTGACTGAATTTCATTACATAGTATGGTGGAGGTACCTCGACAACACTAGTATCTTTTGGCATGCTCACTGAGCTTGGCTGTTTGTCTGCCCAGTATCTAGGATATTGGTATTCTGTGATCCTGTGACTGCCAATATGGTAGCATCTCTATAGTTTGTGCTGTCACTGTCATTTCAAATGAGTTTGCATTTACTTTTTAAGAAGCAAATTGAAATTGTGCATTGTCTTCTAAAATTATTAAATAAAATTTATTTGTATGTATCTGTTTTATTTACAAAATATAATTTTGTGTTATTTAATGTCTTTGTGATTTATGCACCTTTGGATATTTGAAAATAATTTCGTATTCAACTAAAATATTTAAAATAATTTTCCAGGTTTGAAGAGTCCGTTTTACTTAATTTTTCTTAAAAATGACTACTAACGGTGATATCGGCGGTCTCGATGCCAGTGGCAAAATTGTAAAAATGGAAGTAAGTGTAAATTTGTAACAAATAATCTCAAACGTAGGTTAGGTTGAAAAACTGTTCCTAGACCTATTTTCTAATAACTGATGTATTTTAATCTACTTCATCTTTTTAGGTGGACTATAGTGCGACATGCGATGAAAAGATTCCAATTTGGAAGTCATGGGCTTCTAAAGGAAAAGTTCAGGATGCAATAGATCAATTGCTGGCACTGGAGAAACAAACAAGAACCGTAATTGTTAATTTTTTTTTTTATGCTTATTCAAAATAGATGGTAGCCACACTACCTATTCCTATACACTTATAAAGTAAAATGTATTTAGCAATATTTTTTTTCTATTTTTCTCTCTTTTTCTGTCCAATTATTAATTTGAAACATAGGTGACAAACAATAAAACCTCCTATATGTCATGGTAATTGGTTTGTTCGTATGTATAATACCATATGTATGTGTAATACAAATGTATGTATAATATTATAATTTTTAGGGTGCTGACATGGCTTCCACTGCAAGAATCCTCGTAACAATAGTGCAGATTTGCTTTGAAGCCAAGAATTGGTCTGCACTGAATGATCATATTGCTCTTCTCTCTAAAAGAAGGTTAGTGATTAATATAAAATTTTATACATTGTAATAAATTAGTTATTATTCTTTTAATAGTTTGGCTTGATAATGTCTAAGAACAATTCCTAAAAGTAAAGTTAAACTTTACCGATTTTGTAATTAATAAGAAATTACCAAAAGCATCTTAATACATTATTTTTAAAATTATTTATTTATTTATTTATTAGCATACAAAACAGATTACAGTCAATATAATAATATAATTAGGAGCGTGTAGTTCGGTACAGAACTGGATTGTAATCCAACCTAAGAGCTAAATTATATAGACGCATTCAATATACGCTAGATAGCTAGATAAGGTTATATAATAAAAAGTATACTAAATAGAAAATGATATATAACTACATAATGCAATGAATTATCATGTTAACAGAATTTTATTTATATTAAAGAAAAGAAAATTGGTACAATGTTAAATATAATTTGTCTCTTTACGGTGGAAATTTAATTGTCTCCGGAACTGGACCAGCGTTGAATGGAAAATATCTATATTTCTATTCGAGACAAGAATTTCATTATGTGTGATATATTGTAATTGTAAGTTTCATCTGCACTAATCTTGTAGAAGAAGTAAATTACATAAATAAGAAAATTGATTTAAACAATGACATATTTTCCAATTGGTTGATGACTAAATTAATTAATTTCAGATCACAACTAAAACAGGCTGTTGTTAAAATGGTACAAGAATGCTATACCTATGTTGATAAAACTCCAGATAAAGAGACTAAAATAAAACTTATTGAAACATTAAGATCCATAACAGAAGGCAAGATTTATGTTGAAGTTGAGCGTGCTAGACTGACACACATATTAGCAAAGATACGTGAAGAAGAAGGCAACATTACCGAGGCTGCGAAGATTATACAAGAATTACAAGTAGAAACATATGGCTCGATGGACAAACGTGAAAAAGTCGAGCTTATTCTGGAACAAATGAGATTGTGTTTGGCCATCAAAGATTACATTCGCACACAAATAATATCTAAAAAGATTAACACCAAGTTTTTTGAAGAAGATAGTACTCAGGTTTGTTTATTTACAAATCATTGCTGATGTTATTTGTATTATTAAATGGCATATGCACCAAAAATAAGAGTATCCATAGCATATTTAACTGGCATGGTTATGGAAACAACATATAAGTATACATGCAATGCAAGGTACTTATCAAAATAGTTTTCGCTGGAGTATTATTATCATGAATCTCACACTGTTGTCCTGCATATCACTAACTCCATATTTCTATACAATAGTTTAATTATGGAAGGTCTTATAGTTGGTGGGTGAATATTCAAAACAGTACAATGATTTTGTTATTTAAGTTATGACTAAAACTGACTGGTCTGATTACTGCAAATGTCCTAAAATAATTTCTTATATAATTATTTCAAATCATCCTTGGCTGATATCAAGAAACAAACTTCAACCACAATGCAAATGCTCTAAATATTATTTGTGTAAAATTATTAATATTCATTGTTATTTGAGTTATGATTTTATAGTAATACATACACAAATTTTCAAATACTTTGCCTAATTATACTATTCTAGAGTTGTGATTTATGACAAGAAACATGTGAAAGTAATAGAATATATTTAAATTCTCATACAATTAAAGAAATTACAAAAAAATAATCAAATTAAATAGTAATATGAATACCCTAGAACACCTTAATTTCCATGATATCCATGCTGTTATTCAAAGCAACACTTAATTAGATAGTATATTCATATACTTTTGGTTATTATTAATTTATTTCAGGAGCTGAAAGAAAAATTCTATCGTTTAATGATTGCTGTTGATCAACATAATGGACAATATCTTGCCGTGTGCAGACACTTCCGGGCTCTAGGCCAAGCTGGTGGTTCTGATTCTCTCATTGGCAGTGTTGTGTTCCTCATTTTGGCTCCATATGATAACGAGCAGGCAGATCTCACACAGGCTAAACGAGGATAAGGATTTAGACAAGCTGCCTGAAATATAAGTAGAAACATAAACTTCCAGTAATAATAATTTATTGATAATGTTTGTGTACTAAAATTTATGATTTTGTTTTTTTCTAGACAGCTGTTGGGTTTGTTTATCAACCCAGAAATCATAAGATGGAACACATTGTGTTCTACATACGAAAAGTTGTTACGATTAACTCCATACTTTGATTCAAATGATGAGAAAGGCCAAGAGCGTTGGAATGATTTGAAAAACAGGGTTGTTGAACATGTAAGTATAAAAATAAATTTCAAATACAGTTATATTTTAGTTATCTTAATAAACTTTTGTCATTAGTAAAAAATATGGCTTTTCAACGCGTAAATCTCCTAATACATCAAAGGTATAATACGTAAATGGGTGAAATTGGCTGATTGTGATTATGAAGACTTTACTATCTGGCCTGTACATAAACAAAGAGCCAAATGCGTATAAACATAATTTTACATTTTTGCTGGCCAGACGACATGTTATAATAATTATTATTTATTAATTCTTAACAATGAGTTTGTGTCGAATTTAAATTAGAGAAATATTTTCTAAATCTAGAAATGAGTTTAATATTTTACGCGATTTAAATTCCATTAATTCACTCATCACCCGTGTCACGTACCGCAATGTTGCGCGTAGCCTTTTAATAATAAATACAAACAAGTCATATGATATAATATTATCACGACGTGGATGTGAAGTACTGGTCTGCTGCGTTCGCGTGTTCTATTTGCATATGCATTGCTGCATGGTCATGCACAGAATTGCATGTGACGTGTTTAGTGCCGAGAATAATTTGTCGTTTTATATACCTAATGTTAGAAAATATATCTGTGTGGCACACAGACCATTTTTAATTCAGATATAGTAAAAATAAGTCGAACTCTATAAAATAATTTAGGTTAGTATTAATAAAATATTTATTCTATAATTCTATAATAATTTATCATTGTCATAGAATATTCGCATCATGTCGATGTACTACACCCGCATTACGCTCAAACGTATGAGTGAGTTGCTCGGACTCAGTGAACTGGAGACAGAAGAGGCTCTGAGTCAACTCGTAGTTAGCAGTGTGGTGCGCGCGAAGATCGACCGCCCTGCAGGAGTTGTTCACTTTAGGTAAATATACAGTTGATATATATTTCATATATAAATATTTAATTCCCAAAATAACTACACCAATATTAAAGTAGTTATACAAACAGTTATTGTTTTTATACTTGGGGGCTTGTATCGGGGATATTGAAACAGCTAATGAATGAGTCGTTCATTTCCTATCTGTGTTTGCCAGTTCTGCCAATGTGATCTGATAAATATATGTAAATTGAAGTTGATACATACATATTTTGAAGTAATTTGATAAATGACATTAAAAATTATTCATTTTGTTCCAGCCTTAATATGGATGCATCAGATCGTCTTAATGAGTGGTCAAACAATTTGAACACGTTAATGCAACTTGTGAATAAAACCACGCATCTTATCAATAAGGAAGAATGTGTACATAAGCATCTTATGGCTACAGCGGAATGATTTATACAATAATGTAGTGTCTATATCTATCTATCTACTATTATAATTTTAATTATTTAAATCTTGTGTTTAAATCAAACTCATTGAAGATTTTTTGGAAGTTTATTTTAAATACGACACTACATAATGAAATGATAACAATTTTTAACATGAACTAATTTTTAAAAATCTAAATAAGTAATAGTTACAATTTAGGAAATTGTAACTATTACTTACGGAAAGATCACAAGGAAATTTATTGGTATTTTTATTCTTAATGACTGCAAAGGATCTGTACTATTGTTGACTGCTGGGTAATTAACACATTGACTAGTGCCAATTAATACTCCCTGCGATATACACGCAGAGAAGCTAGTATGCATATATGCATATAAGCAGCGTAGCATAATACAGTGTAATAAATATAGAAGAACATAAAAGCTAATATAGCACTATTGCTAAAAGGGCCGCTATTCTGCTGGTGCCGCAGCGTGTCACTGCAGCGTTGATTTTCTGTAAATATATTACTTATTATCTCTGCTGGTACAAACAATACACGCGGCAATGCGAAAGATCTTATAGTTCATTAAATGGTTTAAAAATCTGTTTGTCATATTCGTGGTCCGCAAAAATATTGTGTCGTTTTATTGGCGATATTGTAAGATAACGAAATGGCCAATTATTCATTTATTAGGATCTAAGAACAGGTATATATATTTTTGTAATAGAAAATATTTTCTTTTTATACCTATCTATTATATTTTTATTATTATTTATGGGAATTTAATAAATTCACTTTACATATTTCGGATCTTTAGCATCGCGCCATGCAATGAAACTCTAAAGTGAAGAAATTCACTAACTATATTTCCGTACACAATATACATTCCGTACACATATCAATATTAACATAATGATCCTTGAAATGACCACTATGACAATACTATCAGATGTAGGTTTTTATTTACTTTACCACTGCATCATACATTTATTAAGATATATATATTAAAGGGCATCTACCACCCGAGTAGCAGTTGTGACAGGAAGCATAACATTCTCATAAAAATATTTCGTTAGCTATCGTGGATATTATAGTGATAGTGGGTATCGTGGTACCACTTTAAAAATGTACAGAACACGCGTAAATTTTAAACAATTTATCACAACAACTTAATCAATAATAACTTATCAATTTATTGCACAGTATTTATTACCTGTGGAATTAACCGGGGTCTATTGTTTAACGATGGTTTTATATAATATACGGATATAGGTACAGCAAAGGCGAGTGCGAGACCCATCATCAATGTAATGATGTAGATATCCTGTCTTGTATCTGATATGTCTGAGAAATTCGGCCTGTATGTGTAAATAAGACATGATGTGCTAATGGATGGACCAAGAAACGCACTATATTGACTCTATGAGTCCTACGTGAAGAATGGTAATAAAGTAGATCTACATTAAATCCTTTTTTGTGGAATTCGATAGTAAGTAAGAAAGTTTGACCCTCAGACCACAGAAATATAACTTTAAAGATGTATTCCTTTTTTCCTACATGCTTACAGACATTCGTCTCTTGTTTTTACAGGTCAAGTTTTTAAATGTTGGTGTTCCACTATGTAACCTGAACGGTCTGATCCAAAATTTTAGTAGGTAATTTAGAATATATAGTATATCCAAATTCCATTATCCTAAAATTTTAGACCAAAAATACTTAGTCATTCGAGTAGGTATTATGACTAATTGTTCTTAGATTATTATATTGCAGTCATCTACAAATTCAGATCAATACGAGCAACAATCAAACTCTTGAATATAAATTTGCATACATTTATATTCATGGGTTTACACGATTATTTGAATTGATCTGGAAGATTCCTTTGCTCATTAAATATGGATTTACAAAAAAATACATATGTATTTATATCAGTTGTCAGTAGTACTTATAACACAAGCTCTGCTTAGATTGGAAATATATGGCGCTGTGTGAATTGTCTTGGGTTATTATTATGGCAGTCGTTGCATTCACACGACACGACCACATGTCGCCGACAATATTCGAATTCGTATTTTTATGTAATAATAAATAGTTATTTATGGTATTGATAACGAAATCGTTGTTCTGTATATTGCCGATAAGATACTGATTATAAGTTGATTAATTATAATCTATTACAGTAAATATAACGAGATATTCATAACCGTTTAGTCTTAACGTTGGATCAGTTCAGTCGTAAACAGTTTCGTAATATTGTTAATAAAAATGATTGTATTAATAATATCCGCATTGATCCCAGCAATATTGGTGCTAGTGGCCTTTAGATTTGTGAATAAGAGAAGAAAACCGGCGATATTTGGGGTGTACCAGCTGAAAAATAAAAATTACTACTTCAAATTTGTTCTAATGTACACAATTTTAAGAATTAGGCAGGTATGTACCTACATTTTAACTAACAGATCCGAAGAGATTTATTATCAGTATTATATTCCCATCTAAATTAAATTATCTAGAATAAATAGTTTTAGATATATAGGTATTATCAAACCATATGTTTGAGGTAAAATTTATAATTTGATCCTTGGCTTAAATAATGCTCTACAGACCGATCAAAAACTAAATTCATGGAAAGATTTCATAATCATGGATGATTTTGTTAGCATTTACTCTAAATAGTTAATCCCGTTTTTGATACTGTTGTTACATTCAAATAACTTTAATCAATTCACAATTATTAGACATTTGTATGCGATATCTTGTGTAATGCTCGTTGGCTATGATATATATGAATATTATTTTAGATTCTGAATTTAAAGCAGAATATAATTATAGATTTAAAATTTTTAAGTAAACGGTGAATAAAAACAGTAATAAATAGTAGCTATGAAATATCTCGATCATTTCAACTTTCAAACAAGAGGTAATTGTACCATAAATCATTCCATTTGTTTAGACACGTTAAACTTATATTATCTACACTCCCTTTTTTTGGGGGTAATTAAAAAGTTAATTTGCCACTCTAACATAATTTTATTATGTTACATCCATCCACTTACACTTGTAAAAAAATATTGTTATATTTTCGCTTCACTTCGAAAGCATACAAGAAATCTCTGACATAGGTACTAAATTACGACTGATGTTGGTATAAAATGAATAATTCAATAAACTAAGTAAATTATATTTTACTTAAACATTACGGGAAAAATAATAATTATTATTATTTTTGAGCCTCTCTTCAAAAAGCCTCACACTCACAATTTTTTTACACTGACAAATTTTTATGCCTTATTTGGATTATACCAAGGAAATCCCAATCACACTGATATCTAGAGTCTATTTCTTATAGATATATAATCTAATTCATCATATTTATAAATAAATCGTAATTAGATAAATAATTAATCTAATTGTCAAAGAAAATAAACACATCATAAATTTACTAGCGCAGATCTCTCAATGTAACAGCGTGACTTGCAGTTACTACCACATAGCTTTAGTGGTTTACTATATTTACATACTTATACCTTATAGATCTAAAACCCAAAAGGTATTGAGATGAAAACTGCACAGAAAACTAGAAAAACTGCTTATCATTATAAATTTCTAACGCACATATAGCAAAGGTAACTCCTATAAGAAACAAAAAATAATAACTGGAACAAAGTGATAGACCCCCTGTTACGTTGTATTCAAATACCTACATATAATATACCTACCCAGCGAAATGTGAGCATGTCAAAAGTCGCATTTACCATGTCGACAATGTCGGGCTGCCGGGTAGAAGGATAGCAATATACAATGTTAGGTCGAGGATGACTTGATATTAACACATCGTTAGCACGCCTGTAAATCTCTCACGATGGGCTAACTGACCTGACCTCATGCTCGTCTTATCTTCCTCTACTAGTGATCCGACCGACCCGACCCGTTAGCGCAGGCGGGTGCACCATTTCATCATCATTACATAGTATAAAACAAAGTTGTTGTCGCTGTCTGTCCGTCCCTATGTATGCTTAAATCTTTGAAACTACGCAACGGATTTTGAAGAGATTTTTTAAATAGATAGAGTGATTCAAGAGACTCCCGGTATGCCCGGGCGAAGCCGAGGCCAGTAGCTAGTACATAAAACAGTTCATAAAAAAGTACGTAACTATCACATTTGCAATTACAGTGTGATTTTAAGGAACGATTACGATTTATGAAACAACATAATTATTTATCATTGTTATATATCTGTTTACTTACAAAATTTTGACACATTATAATGTAATGTTTATTGATAATGTAGTATTTGACCACCTGTTCACAACTTTGATAAGAGATAGTTATTTTATGTATTTTTCGTAATGTAGGTGAATATCATACCTACTTTAATTATTTCAGCTAGTTACACATCTGAAGAGATTATTAGAAATCGAATTGGGCCGAAGTGCCGACGGCATTGCACATGTTCAACGGCAAGATACAATTTTGGAGCAACAATATTATCTTGACCATGCACAAGTAAGATTTCATAGTAATAATATTTTTATTGCAGCTTTTTACCTATAGTGTTAGTCAATTAAATCTTATGTTAAAAGGAGCAACACAAACACAATAAGCGGATATCATGCAAAAAATACTATAATTATATTATATTGACCTCGAGATCCATGTTGTATCATCTTCTATATTTTATTTTCCGTATAAAATATACTTCATAACATCTTCAGAATGCCAATTTACAATCAATGGATCGTTTCATACAAGATATGTATACTAACGTATCCTACGTAACGTATCCTATGAGGGCGGGGGATTAGTGGTTTACCTGCACCTACATGACATAGATAGAAATGTCATGGGATATAAACTAACAGATAACAAAAACATTTTTGTTTTCAGTTTTTATTTTTAACTGACTATCCGTTAAAGGAAACGCTGATATAAAATCAAACTAATTCTAGAGACTGCGGTAGACTTACGTTTGATTCAAATTCAGGTCATCCACGTTGAGATTCAGAATCGATATTGATGATCATATTTTTATTGAAACTCTTACGCCTGTATTTCCTATATTCGTTCCATACATACCTAATCTTCCGAACGTCCGTCGTCACGAATAAAGCCTATTTATTTGTCAAACAAAGTATGTACTTACCTACTAATAATAATTATATGTAGGTATATAGAAGACAAACAAAATTAACTATATTAAGTTAAACCACGGATGACAATATTAAAAAGTTAAACTGTTATATATAAACATTGTTTTTCTACAAACATAACTTATCTTTATCCACAGGCAATAGATGCGGTTTATTTCAATGGGATGTCAAAAGAAGGAGATGCACTCATTTGCGGACTAGCGCGACGACCTGGAAATGTTTGTGATGCATTTTTGTACCTAAAGGTAATGACTTTATTGTCACAAAACATGTATATTTAGTCACTTGGAGCATTGTAAAAAAAAATCATTTACCTAATGTATGTAAATGTAGTCCTTTCGTCCACTTACGCGCGAGTAACTTAATACTGTTCAAATTAATTCCGTTGAGAAAGTTGTTCAGTAGGTACGATTAGAGTCATAGTACCATTGGCATGACATTATAATTATTGATTTGAAAAACAGGTAGAAGGCCAGGAACTGTTGTTATCGCCAAATCTACCAGACACATACTTGAAACAAAAGCCTATTGAAGAAGGCGAGTATAGTGTGGAAGGTATAGAATTAAAAAAACTTTGTACCTATGAGAACTTGGGAGTTAAAATACAATGGAGAAATGAAGTAAGTATTTCATATTTTCCTGCTTTGATGTATGAGACAATAATTGATTAATATTTGATAAAACGGAACTGTCGGTAAGTACATTGTATCGAATATTATAATGAATATTACGTATTAAGGCTATATCAATGATTCATTGGCCCACGAACCAGCATCAGGCATCAAGTTTTTTTTTATACGGATATATTTTTTATATACGAAGATACGGCCCATCTGATGGTAACCAATTACCTCCTGGTCTAAATTTCAATCATGGTTAAATCTATATATTGAAAATAAAAAATGATCAGTTGGCTGTCATACCTCTTATCCGGTAATTTCACAGCTTAACACACTTATGTGATACTGAGGTACCCATTCAGACGATTTTTACAAATGCATAATAATACCTACTTATAATACAATTGAAAATATCTTTCTATATTTTGCAGGCACAGGAATGACGGGGATAAGAAGACAAAAGTACAAATGACACTTACCTGGAGCGCAAAATGGGCGCCATTCAATTACGATAAGCAAATATCACCTAGATGCTTAGCCGGCAGCATAGCCAGGGAGCAATGGTCACGAGATTACTTTAATTTATTAAAAAGGTCAGCGGTCATATGATAAAATACCTATATTATTTAAAAACAATATACCTATATTGTTTTTACGTTGCCATATAAAAATACCTATTTTATATGGCAACGTGATTAAGTAATTGGATTACAGATATTATTATACATATTCAAAAATTGTATTCGTGTTTCATGAATATTAAGTCATATTATAAGTATACAAAGCTAATTCCCAGTCAATCATGTAAGTGGTTCGCTAATCATATAGGTATATAGGTACCCTGATGTATATTATAAACATTTTGATAAATTACTTTATTATTCTATTAAGTATTTATTGAGAAACTGATGTGCGTAAAATTTAAATATTTATTACTAATTAAGTATGAGGTATTGTTGTATTTTTTGGAAGAGAATAATGTTTTCCTGAATAAATAAACATTACTGTAATATTTTCAGGGTTCATCAAACGCATTATGAACAAATGGGCTTCGCAAAAGGCACAGTATCCATCGATGGAAAAGAGCACGTCTTAAACATTCCATGTGTCAGAGATCATACTTTTGGTAAATTTACTTGTTTTTATAATAATCTACTTTCTCAGATAGTCAGAGGCATTGTCAGTTGTGGATGTCATGTTGACCGCACACATTCCGCTATAGTGATTAATTTAGTTTGTAACGTGGCCATTATCGGATTTAGAAATAAATTGACAAAAACTTCTTTTGTCAACATATAAGTAAGTAGACCAAATTCAATTGTTTAGGCTTGGAATTATGGAATGGTGCACCCGCCTGCGCTAATGGTTTACGTGGGGCTCCAGGGGACGATGATAAGATGAACATGAGGTCTGGTCAGTTAGTCCATTGTGACAAATTTACCGGGAATTTTTCACGATAGTTTACAGAGGGAGCCGCGTGGAGGTCAACCTGACTTGTTACATAGGTAGCGGTAGCAGTGGAGTAATTGGTTCACAACACTAATAAGTAATCCCTTCAAATTTTCTAAGTCGGTATCATAAACCACTTGGCTACGACGCTTATTTCAAAGAATAAGTCAATTTTAGGAGTTTGTCCGAGTAGAATCAAGTTTTCATGTTTCTTCTCCACCGTCATAGTTTAAAACAGTTTTTGTAAATCTTGTTAGATAATGATATACTCTAAGTAAGTATTACTTCCAATACGACAGGTCCATTCCGTGATTGGCGTACATTTCACCGATACGTGTACCATTTTATATTCCTTGAAAATGGTGACTGTGCAGCTGTCGGTAACGTGTGTCAACCAGCAGTTTTATCTAAGTAAGTTATCTATTTCGCGCGGCTATATTTATGATTCGCTGTAATAAATGGTTATTTTTATGTGACTATATACAATGGCAAAAATGGTGATGGCTCACCTGATGTAAATAAAACTAGACTAATAAACGAACAACGCTGGGGTGGTTAACCCCAGCAGAATGTCAGGGCAAAGAGCGCAATCTCAGGGCCCAGACCCAGCCCTCCGAGAGGGCCGGTGGAAGACTCAGAACTGAAAAAGTAGACTTCTATATTATATGGACAGCAGCAGCATAGACGTCATCCTGTGACTCATGCTTTGCCATTTCAGAGCACTAAGATCTCAAGCTTCCGTACCTTGTAATTTTAATGGCACTACACATATAATAGTCTGCATATATAAAATTTATCACTTCGATGGAGTTATTTTCATATATGTATATTTGCATTATTTCAGTTTAACAATTGGATATTATTGTCGTGACTCCGATCAGAAAGTATTTCCGATAGATTCATGCGACTTCCAAATATATCAACATGGAGAAGATCAAATTCTGCCTAAAGATTATGGATTTGTTTTTGAAGCTGGTATGTACTTTATTCACACCTACGTGATTGTTTAATCATTTATTGTCAACAATAAAAATTACAGAGAAAGGAGAAAAAAACATGGAGCTGCCTCAGTTATTGCTAATATAAGCACAAACTCAATGAGGCACCTATACAGCGCTGGTTTTCAGACAGCTTACATACACCTATAAAATGTATCGTGACAATTACCAAAAAATATACTATAGTCATGAACCACCAATCGTGTAGGATAATATTTTAATCATTTTATCATTATTATCGTAAGCAATTTACACATAGATATTCGATAAGAGGGCTTTATTATTGCTCAGCGCACAGCGTTTTTCTTGTGTAAAATTTTATGATTCTGTTCCTATAATTTATAAACATAAAATTCTATAGCGGTACTTATAAAATAAAATACATGTTTTTGTTATCATCATAAAGAAAACTTGTCTTTTTAGTAGGTCAGATTAATGAATCTTCATATAAAGGCCAAACTTTTATTACATTAATAATTGAAAAGTAAGTATTAAAACAGTGGCATAAATCTCCGGACCCAGATTCCCAATTGCTCGTACTTGTTATAAAAGATAGATATATTTAAAACTACTGTTTCCACGACACATGCATTTATTTTTCTTGTAGTAACGTAAAATCTAGTAAATATAAAATAGAACTTCTTAATTGTGAAAGCTTTATAGTGTACCTTTATACCTTTTGTATGATTTTATTACCTTTTTTTCTTACTCGTAGGTTCTAAAATTTCATATATTCTTTTCAAAGGTTGGCAAAATTACGCAGTACGTGTGAAAGTAGACGACGAGGAGACTTTTTACATCGGCAAGGAGAGGGAGGCAAAGTTCTACGAGCGCTGGTCCACAGTAGATATTAACGGAGTCAAAGGCCGGGCTTGTGTTGAATGGCATTACAACAATGTTCAAGCAAAGAAGACAGCTAAAAGTGCATAACAAAAGTTTCTATCCAAACTGTGTTAATAACAAAAAAAAACAGTAATATTTGTATTTTATACCTATTAACGTATATTATGTTGTTTTTCTGAATAAGAGGAAGAAAATATGCAAATGTTCTGCATTACGATAATTTCCAACAACTACAACCTAAATTACATATACGTGATATAGGTGTATATAATATATATCTAAGTTCGGTCGGACACGGTTTATTTACCAGGCAATCCACATGGCAGTTAAATCCTTAATTCATTTAACGAATATGAATTCAGGCCATTTGACTATAGACCAAAGTATAACTGGATACATACTCATTGTAACAATTATTTCAATGATTATTATTATTATAAAAGTTCTGGAATTTTTTCTTTACCAATATAATGGATAAAGAAAAAATTCAAGAGCTTCTATGTATTTAATATGGTTATTGTATAGTCTATAGTAATAATAATATGCAGTAACTATAGTTAATAATATTGAGAATGTAATTTTGATAATATTAAATATATGTTTGTATAGGAATGTTTGTAGGTAAATAATACACAATTACAGTGAGGAGAGTTAATAATATTTAGCATAACAACTTCATATATCT
The DNA here is from genome assembly GCF_030625045.1 of Achroia grisella. Lineage (NCBI taxonomy): Eukaryota > Metazoa > Arthropoda > Insecta > Lepidoptera > Pyralidae > Achroia > Achroia grisella. The sequence continues at coordinate 77,308 of NW_026712912.1, forward strand.
TAAACTTAGATATCTACATAGACTAGCAAATAATTTTTTTTTCTTATCTTTATTTTGTAGAATACAAAATTTGTCTTAAAAACGTCTTTTACTGTTCTTTGGTTAACAACATTTGGTTTTTATTACATTAAATTATAATTCAGCTTCTGACAGGTTAAATTGTTACATTTAATAGTATTATAGTCAGCGTTTGTTGTCTATAAACATGAATGAACTAAAGGGTTTTAAATTCTTATTGTAATTTCAGTTAGTTTTGTAATTCAGTTGTAATTTAAATCCTCATTTAAATTACTATAGTCAGCAATTTCACATTTAGTCGACTACTACTGAAGGGGTGAGAGTAACTCATCTTGAACTTATGATTAAGCCGCTCTCATCAAGAGGCTTTCTATAATAGATTCCTTGTAATTTGACATCTTATAAGGTTTTTACTCACAATGACAATACAACAATATGAAAAAGGAAATACAATTTACATTTATATAGTGCTTGAACATAGTAAATAATATATTAGAACTACATTTTAAATGTATGATAATGCGATAGAATTCGAGATGTACATCAGATTTGTTCAATAATGATAATGCGAAATGTTAAAATTATTGGGTGTCAAACGTGCTCGTTATAAAATTACAGACCTATTGAATTGCATTATATTTTAAACACACGAGATTTTTGCTCTTTTATAAATCAAACAGTTATTTACTACAGTATATATATAGACACTCGTTCTCTTTCGAGTTTAGATACGTAATTATTTTACAGTTACAATTTATGGAAGACAGATTTATTTTATTTCACGCTATTGAAAAATATTCGGTGTTTTTGATCTATTTAGTTTTTATATTAGGACCGAGTAAATCCCGACTAAATTACGGTTACTATAACTATATGAATATCTAAATATAGTTCTATATTAAATAGCAATTGACAGTACATTCCGTGATGATTAGAATCATGACAAGTGATTTCCGCGGGGAACTATGGTACAGTTGTTATACGATAGAAATTATAGTTATAGTTGGATATTTTAGGTTATTCTAATTACTAAAAATATTGTTTAGTACCTATAGTTAGTTATAATTAATATAGTTCTGGTTCGTAGCTCACATTTCAAACGACAAATTGCTAAACAATGTTCCAATTAACAATTCACATCTGTTGCAAACGCAAATTGTCAATAACTAACTTACTGCCGTAAAGTTGATATTATTAGCTCTTTTCTTAAACAAAAAAAAAAAATTAAAACCAAAAATAAACTAACTACTAGAAAATCTCTTATCATGATTGAAATATTCTACGAATTGACTCCATCCAAACATTTGCTTTATTTACGATTTGTGTTATTTACGATTATCTATATATAGCTTTTCTGCGTGGATACATTATTAAAGGTACGATATACAGTCAATTTATAACTTTAATTATAAAACTATAGTTGAAATGGCCAAAAATTAGGCATATACATCAGATTACGATTAAACGTACATTGAAATAATTCGAATGAACAATATGAAAACGTGTACAGGAGTTTAACATCAAAAGTCAACGTTTATCTTGGCCCAAAATTATTTGAATCTGCAAAAATATTTTTTGTTTTACAAATAAATTTATATTTAGTATTTTACTACACCTATGTTTCTACCAGTTATTTAAGTTTTAAATCTATACTAATATCATTTAGAAATATAGCAACAAGTACATTCCGATTGATCGATAAAATTTAGTCGACAGTCAATGACCAATCAGAATATAAGATTTTAAAACATTACAACACATTTACACCCCTACGAGAAACACGACAAAATTGAAATACCGTTCATGTAAAAATCTAGCTTTTGTTACAAGATTGGCAGTTTTTTATAATGGTGTTAAAATAGACGGCTTAGAAGACTTGGACTGCTACAATATTTTAGTAGCCATAGACAAAACCACTACTCTATAATAAACTTTGCTACATATATGTATACAAATAAAATAACGAAACAATACTAAAAATGATATTTTAATTGATCAATTTTTTGCAGTCTGTAATTTTAATTGATACCATTTATTTAAGTACTTATATTTCAAACCTAATATTAATATAAGTAAAGCCTTTGTATACTCTGTGACATATACTGAAATAGTAAATAAGTACATTTTTAGAATAATATAGGTAATTATTATTATATGATTTCAAATCAGGTATATTATAAATACATATATTATATTGAAAAATATATTACACTGATCCCAAAATTTATAGTAGACACATAAGGAAAAATTATATAAGCAAATTGTACAGAATTAAATTTTCAATATATATAAGATATACGAGTACCTATATAGAATCTAAGGCCTTTCACAAAGTAGTGTAAATAACTTGTGTAAGAAATAATAGAATGATCCGTAATGAAGTTTCACCTTATTCTTACTTGAATATGGAAATAATTATTCGGATATGTCCCACACAAGTTGCGATTTTCGTAAATTGTATAGTTTCGAAACGTTTCTAACACACAGTCTCAGTTATAGTAATAGTTAGTTACGGTTGAGTTTATTTAAAATCAAGATTGCTGAAAAACGTCGTACGATATACATGCGTATACTCGGCTCTATTACGCCCTCGTTTTCGGCAAGTTTATAACTATAATAACGCATTTATATCGTAATATATTATTAAGTACGTAGTTATCCGATTTTGTAATAAATTATCTACAGATATTATAGTACTGTTATAAACTAAGAACATAATGAAACATTAGATATAATGTTATGTGCACGACGAAGCATGGCCATCGAGGTTATAGGTAACCATCAACCATATATAGTAGTTGTATGATAATTAATTTTCTCAATATGTTCATTTTAATTGTTCAATTTTAAGTTTTCTTGTATTAATTGAAATTACTATATTGTATTTTAAGTAATTGTTTAGGCATAAATATTATATTTACCCTTATAATTAACATAATTTTTGGCGGAAACATTCGATTCAGTCTGCTATAATAATTATTGTTTTTACCATCTCTGTATTGGACTATTCTCTGTGTATGTAATGAAGAAACTATGTTAATCACAGCACTTGAATCAATTAGACATGTTCATAACATTTCAAGACGGCTAATTTAACACAGTTTTAAGGCAGGAAATATTCAATTAAGTAATACTTTGTAAACCATAAATTTATTATTATATATAATAATAAGCTATAAAGCTCGATTTTACTACAACGGCTTTAGCCATCACATCCATTAATTACTACGACTACATTGTTTCTCAAACTTATAAATGTTAAAAGAAAAAATATATTAATGTAAACTCAATCAATTGCACGTTTAAATTTTATATCGTAAATAATGTAAGGTTTTGTCATACATTTTTGTCAATCTAACAAAATGGCGACTTGCACTGTAAAGATTGAGAAACAATGTTTGACATTTAAAAAACACTCAGTGCTAATAATCAATAATAATAATTCTTGTTAGAAAACATAATAAAAATAAATAACTAGTAACTTTTAGTTACTGAATTGCACTGCAATTTTAGTTTAATTATTTTAGAAAGACATAGTAACATAAATTACCTACAATAAACATACAATAATGTTTCACATCAATCGATTTAAATAATCGTTCAAACACTAAATAATACTTTCATTATTTTGACTAGAATTGTCTTTGCGTAAATAAATAAACTTGTCTTTTTTGTGATGAACTAAATTAATTCACATTTACAACACACTACATTATTACTATACATATTAACGCCATAAAATAAATAAAAAATAAACAAAAACTTCAAAAGTGTAAATAAATTATGAAAATATCAATACATTTCACTTTGGTTTCATTATTGTATGTTATAAAGAATGCATTATACTTTTACATTTATACTGATTATATAAACGGGAGTTTATTAACAATATTATTGTGATAGATATCCCATTTCTACCATATAATGTGTGCAAATCAAATTTCACATGACTTAAATCGTGGTCGCCTGTCCCTAGACATTTCATATATAATAAAATATATAAGAGTTTATATTATGTAACATTGGAGTTGTTTAACAACATACGCGTTTATGTATTGAAATATATATATTTTTGGTGTTCCTCGAATTAGAGCCATTCCTATTATATTATTTTATTATAAACTATTGAGAATGCATTATGTTTGTATCCTGCATATTGTTCCAATCCCACATATTAGAGTCCACAAAGAACATTGAAATAAAAATTACCTCTTTTATACATAATGTATAAAAATGTTTCTTGTACAAATATCATAGAAATTTACTTATTGTTTCTATCAATCATCTATTTCATGAATTATAAGCTATTATTAAGAGTTACTTATATGAATTTTGTAATCCATCTGTAATATCACCGAATAAGTTTGACCAATGTAGAACAATACCCCGTTTCTACCAAAGACAGGATCAATAGATATATACGGGAATACTTCCAGTATTCATTCTAGTGTTTATTGGAACAAAAAAAAAATAGAGTTGTATGAAACAAATATTCTACAATAGTAGTAGATAACATTTAAAACATATAATATTGGTGGAAACGAGGCTTTGATTCAATAGAATACTATTTTGAGAATTATTGTAGAGTGCATACCGCGGAGGTGCCTGGGGCGTGGTCGAGGAGGGCGCGTCGACGTTTGATCCCTTCAAGATACACCTCCCGATTGAACAAGCCCGCTGCCAATGGTACCCTAAACAACAATGAGTGTATTTAGTAATATACAACCGTCTAATAATAATATAATTTGCATATATAAAACAAAGTATCAACAGCAAGTATTTGAGTTTGTGTATAAATGTATTTATTAAGGTTCTTGCTTTTGAATATGTAGGATAGAACATAGTCTAGTTTTAGGTTCTTGTTACGTATACAGAGATTACTCACTAGACCTATACATAATATAATTTTAGCAGTTTTAGCACCAATTTAAATAAAAGATGTTCTGAGTGTGAGGGTATGTTATATTGGGCCCTATTCTCCGCACATAGCCTCTTTTGGGCCTTTCTGCCTGGAGTAAAATACAAATATATACCATAGAGTATATATTTGTCTGAAAATATATTGTCGATTCCGAATATGTATATATATAATATATGTATATGTTTTTTTAGTCCATAAAAGATTTTCCTGTGTTAGTCCTGTAGTTCTTGACTTAGTCAAGTTTGAACTCAATAATATTAATACTATGTATATTGTAAATATGTAAGAGTTATAGTTACGCCTTTTAAAATAGATACTTACACATCAGTGCCCGGTCTTAGCGCCGCAGAGAACAGCGCCCAGACGGGTTTATGATCGCTGGTACACACCGACTGCACCGAGTTATACGCCATACACTTCAGACCCGATGCCGCTGGCACGCTGCTGATTCTACGCAAGCCTACAAACAATAAAACAGTTCCATTTCATATATATATATATACGTAAGTTATTATTTAGGTACGTAGACATGACACTTGGTCCGCAAAAATGGTAGCAGAGGAGGGGTATGATGGTCACAGGATAACGAGTGTCCGTGGTATTGGTTGTGTATAGGCGATGCTTGACATTTCATCATGTGGGCTATCAGCTTTATTGAGATACCAAAATGCAATTACATTATTAATTACCCGAAAAAGCAGATGATGAATTCCCCGTCATACTTTTAGCTTTATACAAAATTCTGTCCGTATACGCCGGCGCTCTCTGTTTGCTTGAAGTATCAAATTGTTGGCTACCTGGATCATACTGTGAAGAAAGAAATTTATAACTTGCTATTAAAATTATATAACTAAGCTGATATCGGAAAGTCGTCAACAAACATATTTTTAGAAGCTATCAGATTTCACATTTATTATATGTTTTCCTATTATAATTGACTTTATTTAATGAACATTAATCATCAATGCTCCTATATTTTCGGGATATTTATTTGCACTGCACTTGTCCTCTACGTTCTATTTAGCGAGGTTCTATATTGCTAAATAATGAAGAACTCAATTAAAGAAGAAAGCGTAGGTCATCTTATCAAGATTTGGTCATAAATCGAAGCGATTTAAAAAAAAACCTTTGACTCGATTTTAATTAACACGATTACCCTACTAATTGTGACATAATTTAAGATTTTTATAGTCCACTACGAGAGAAAACCTTGCATATAGCAAAGTAATTACAATAACAATACCCTTCTTCTTCTACAATTGAGTAAAAGTAAATTAATAAACTAGCTGTAAAAAGTCTTGTCGCTAGTTCAAAGTAAATTTAACTATTCAACTAATTTAATATTGTTCGCTACCGTAATCAATATTAAAGTCTACTGTATGATTCATATACGATTATCGCCATTTAAATATGACGTCACACGTACTAACCTATCACTGTTATCAATGTTATCAAGGTGGGAAATTACTTCATTTCCCACCTTTGTAACATTGAAAAATTGTACTATAATTATATTAACACCGCATTACCGTTTACCTACATAAAAGGTTTACAAGCTGTTTTAGTTTCCTAAATAGTGAATCAATGAAATGAAATGAATCAAAACTAGATGTGGCAAGTTTGTAATCTATAATAATCTATATTTATATATTTTAGACTATTACCTAGAATCTAAATATATTCAATCACATTGATAATATATAAAAAAACCACTAAAAGTATTTTAGCACTTCATTTTACGTTATGAAAGTAGCTGAAGAGAAAACGAAGAGTTTATAAAAAATTACGTTCATAAGCAGCTAAAATGCCCTACATGAACAAATTATTGATTGATTTTTTTTTGGATTGGATTTGACTTAATACATACTGTAATATTTACCTTATATGTAGGAGGAAAAGTAATTGGGGCCTCCCTGAAATCTCTAAAAGCAGCGCCGTCCTCCAACACTGCTGTTAATTGGTCCGCGTGCAGGAGACCATGTGGTAAGTAAGGCGGGAGAGGGAACTGTCAAAATAGAAGAATATACACTTTATAATAGACCTAATACTATACAGACAACTATTGAAAAGCTATTAAAATTATAATTATGTAAATAAACAACTATTTACATAATTATAATTTTAATAGCTTTTAAATAGTTGTCTGTATAGTATTAGGTCTAAAAAGTTTTAACTAACTTGGGTTTGCTCGATCCAGCGTAACACAGCCGCTCTTGGTTCACCCAATCTAAAATTGAGATCTCCACACCAGAACACATAGTCAAAATTACTAGTAACATCTGGAAATAATATATTAAAAACATTACAAAATTGATACATGAATAGAATAAGAAGATAAGTAAGAAATAATGTAGTTTTAAAATATTACAATTAGGATTATAAAACCAAAAATAGACTAACGTAATAAATGGCCAACAATAAATTAATTTGTTTGTCGTTACTTAATAAAAAATCATATAATCAATAAGTCAATAAGTTAACATAATTAAATCGTCTAGAATAAATATTTATTAAAAAATGATTTATGAATCTGATATATATATCTATAGCAAAAGGAAACTTATCACAAACAGAGGTGGTAAACTTTTAAAAACCCATAATTTTTAGGGATTATATCTTATGACATAGTTGTGTAATTTCCTAAAATAAAGGCAATGTTTGATAAAATTATGATGGAGATTAACTACTTATTTCTGTTAGATCATGCAAAGGACTATAGCTTATCATGTTATCATGGCAACATCTTAAATTAAATACATATCTATGAATCCACAATTACTAAATGATATCCTAAAAGGAGAAAGTGAGTTTGTTGGTTGTCTTGTAAAAAGATACTTTATTGTCTGTTATATCCACTGTCACATTTTCGTTTTTGAAAAGATATCCCTAAACATATATATAGAAAAGACGGTGCTAAAATTACCTTTACTCCTGTGCCTGCAGGGTAAATTCTTCGGAAGGTCAATAGATCTTATTATCCTTTTTATATCGGACACTCGCTCTTTCACTTTCTCTTGATGGGCTGTCAAATGTGCCGTTACAAACAAAAATGTAGAGCCAAATAATGCAAATGAAATGGCAACTGCACCTTTGTGCGGAAAGCTGTGCCTGGTCGCACAGAAAGACTGGCATCTTCTGGTAATGAACAGAACCAAATTAGGTCTCTCCTTATAAAAATAGTTAGGTGTATTGTACCTAAAACAAAGTAATGGATGAACTTGATTCTGAACTAATGAAAATTTCAATTAACAATATAAAATACTGTTTGTCTTTGTATTAGTGATATTGATTTTTAGGGATTATAAAATGAAAATAAAAACTACTAATGTTCCCCTAATTTAAAATGAGACAAATTGCTTATGAATAATTAATTTTTTTTTATATATTATCTTGTACTCTTGAACTTAGATTAGTAATATAAAATAATAATATTAATTAGGTTAGGTATAATGGGGTTGAATTATTTAATATGACAAAATTTACTTCATATTTAGTTTACTGATAACTCTCAAATTTGAAGTATATAATAATAAATATTTCTAAAAATAAATACTCACCAAGGTAATATGAATGTAGCAATAAATGAAAGGTCCCAAAACTTCTTGTATTGTAATTTCCACTCTGTTCTCTCAGAGAATGATTCCTGTGTACCAATAGCAAATATGTCCGGTACATGTTTCACTTGGTTTGGAAATATGAAATCTGCCAACTCCCTGGAAAAATAAGAATTAAATAGGAAGTCAGAATTTAGTTATAATACTCATAAAACTAAAACATATAATCAACAATAATCATAATATCAATTTTAAAAATATTTGCTATTTAATTCATAAACACCTACTTTTTTAAATTGGAATTGGAATGTTGATTTACAAAAATTCAACATTATATCTTTATACTATACCAGAAATAGATATTATAATATATATCATCAGTAATAAGAAAATAATAGACTAATAAGAAAGATTTTACAAAACTATTAAATTATTTAAATTATTCACATATTGCAATCACAGCAAATTAGTCACAAAACAATAATATTGTCTTTAATTTCTGTTTAATTAGAGATAATAAATGATCTAATATGTACTTCAACTATTGATTTTATAACTCTTTAAATCTATTTACCTAGGGGGTGCTTGTCCATTCATATTCCATGTGCCAACAAATATTTTGACTTCTCTGTCTGGAAAAACATGTTCTAGCTCTGCCGCTCCCAACAATGAATGAGAGGCAAGTCTGCCATAGAGATAATTCCTACAAAATGCAAAGTCACAATATATTATTATTCTATTATAGTACAAAAATAAATAGCCTATGAAACATTTGTGTATCAGTATCATATATATAGTAGATAAATAATGAGTACAGCTGTAGAAGTAATTTAATATCCAATTTTTAAAGATTATGTGTTACTAATAAAAAAATCACCTTTCTCTTGCTTCCTGTGTTGGTATGAGGCGTAATACTTGTGCAGCCAATAAAGAGTTTCTTGCCAGACTATCAGTACTCCCAGCACGAGAAGTTGATCTAGTTATTGTAGATTTGGTTCTATTACAAACATAGATAACAAAAATGTAATTGTGAGCTGCATGAATTTTATTATTTAGTCATAGAACAGGGAATATAAATACTAAACTACAATAAACCAATAGTGTCAGGGCCTCTATCTCCATAAGAAGACAACAATTGGTGAGCAATATAAAGGTGTAATTATTTATATTGCCCTCCTATTGAATGTATTTTACTGTTGAATGTACTTAGTACAAAATATTTTTATATAATCTGATATTATATAGTGGTAATGTATAAGAGATTGAATATTCAGCATATTCTCTGGTATTACTGATCCTAGTCATATATTATGCTACAACCAGATGCAGATGCAGAGCTGCAATGAAAAACATGCTATATTTTTTTTATTATCAAGCCCTACATAATGTTCATAATGATAACAACCTATTATCATTCTTCATTAGGGCTATTTTATCATGAAGACTTACCTTCTTTTACGGTCCAGGGAACTGCTTCTGTCGCTTTCAGGAGATGATGAACGATAAAAAGGTTTTGATTCATTAGATATTAAATGATCAGCTGATAGTCTTTTAACAAATAACTTATTTTTTGGTTTGATGCCTTCAAATGAACCAGAGTGTTCAAAATATTTTTTTACATCATCACTTTTTGGAAATTTCACAGTCACTTTCGGTATTTCTTCAGATTTTGTTTGACTACAAGACATGGTCTGATCACTTAAACTGTTACTAGAATTATTCACTGGACTACATGGTTTTGAATAAGATTCTTCTTTAGAGGATTGACCTTCAACCAGACTTCTTGGACGTGACTTTCGGAAGAAGGTGCGACAGCATTTAGGATTGTTTTCGTCTTCATTTTGTGTAGTATTTAACTTGTGACTTGAACTATTGCCAATTTGTTCCGCAACTGAATTGCGTTGGGAATCCGCATGTTCACCGCTCAACTCCGCGTTATAAGCACTTTGGGCTAGGAAAGGATCAGCAGGAGAAATTGGTCTCGACGTAGGCTGGTTAAATTCGTCATTGGAATCAGTATCAACATAGCAGCCGACTTTTGGTGATTTCTTAACAAACAGTCGCTTCCGCAATGACAATTTTTGTTTGGTTCTAACAGGGGATGTTGTCATTGTTAATTTCGAAATAAGAGACCCTATAATTTATGTTATAATTACATTTTTAATAAATAAAGGAAACATAACCTACTACTACGTCTTGAAATGACATTTTGAAATGAATTGAAGAAACTGAACTGTTAAGAACTTCAGATATATTAAATTCTACTCTGTGATGCTGTCAAATATTTGAATATTTTTTTGGGTTGTCTACCTGCCTTTCCTTATTGCCTTAAGATGTCCTTCACATTCTTCATTCTGACTTCGCTCAATATATTATCTTTAAAATTTTAATTTCTACTACATTTCGCACTAATTTATACACGTCCAATAGCGTAGTTTCCTACGTGCGTTATAACAAATGGATAGCGCTGTGGTATAACATCGCAAAATGTTTGTTTTAGTCTACTAATAGGGTAACTATGACGACTCCCTCAGTCTCCATTTTCTACATGAAATATTAACGTAACGAATGTTCATTAGTGTTTAATGCTTTTTACAGTTGTCTCGTAACGTGGACATAGTCTTTAATTTTCAAAAGAGTAAAAGACACTTCATTGTCTATGATTACTCTAATAAAAAATATGGAGTACCGTCGCGCAAAGATATGCAATTTATTTAAATAAATAACGTGACCTTAAAAAATAACTTAATAATAGATATATCTAAATATATACAAAATAATGATTTTAATTACCTACTTACTTATCTTGTTTTTATAACTGATACTCAGTAGCGACTTTAGGGGGTGGCGAACTGGGCAATATAACAGGAGCCTTGCGTAACAACCAAACAAAATTTTAAACAACCGGAGAGTGACATTTTGCCTAGGGGTAAGTTGCATACACTTCCCGCTTTAGGCATTTAATCGAATGAATAAAATTACTAACACTATAATATTCAAATAAAAAAAAAACTAATAAAAAAAATAATTAAGACACAGTTTCCTTGAATCAGCGGAAATTTCCGCAAAATCATTAGCATCACATATTTTTCACGTAGGTACAAAGAGCCTCGCAAAGCTTGGAGCCACGCAAAGAGTAAGACCGCCGCTGGTCACACTGACACTATAAATTTTCCCGCACAAAACGAGACGTATGGCCTATGCTACTCTATGGCATTATAAATGAATAGAATAGTGCACTAACTAATTGCTAGCGGGGAATCAATAGAAGATGATGATGTTTACCGCCGCACTCAGAGAATGGTTACTGAAGCAGTTCCTTGATGTAGATATAAAAAATCTCCTACTCAAGGGTTCCTTAGTAATAGATAAAGTTAGGTGAATTTATAGTACCTATATTCATAATTAATTCTGCATGTTAATTACGAATAGACACTGTGTCCCAGGAGGACCGTGTGTAAATTGAGCTGACAAAGTTAGCCAAACCTGCAAAACAACTCTTCCCCTGTGTATTGTAGTTTCCGGATTTCTGATTTGTATATTTATTATATTTTATGAATGTTGTAAGCATACCTGGGCATTAACTCGTTAATCCGTTAATCGTTAATTAACGAAGTTAACATTTTGAGTAACGGATTAACTTTTAAAAATGTTAATGGACACGTTACTTCCGTTAATAAACAGAAGTCCGTTAATCGTTAATCCAATGTCTACTATTTACAGCATGGTACCGCGGCGCGGTGCGAAAATCAGGTTCAATAACAAAAAAGTTCTTTAAGGAGTAAAACGCAAAATCTCAATAAAATGTGGCTGGATATAAAATCAAAAGACTCAATAAAAAGAGGAACATATACTCATAAATATAGATTTATGAGTATCTGTTCCTCTTTTTAGCGCTTGAGTAAAGCAGTATTGTATTTAATGAATAGTCATTAAATACAATACTGCTTTACTCTCAAGCGCTGCAGTTGAACGTCTGTTTTCACACACTTTTCAATTTTCACAGGTAAAGACATTTTAACACTATAACGCGCCTTGCTTTCAGAGGAGAACTTCAACATGTTAATGTTCATAAACTTAAGTTATACCTGTATTTTGTTTTGTTCTTAACCTTTTAACTTCCAGGACCTAAACCAGCAGGTTTTATAAATTCACTAACACAGCGATATAAAAATGCAATATTACACATTTTACGTTAACTTGCGTTAATTCTTCTGAAAGGTAACGCTTTAACGTTTAACGAAGCTAACTTTTTTTAGCGGATTAACAATTAATGAAGTTAACTATTTGATTAACGGTGCCCAGCTCTGGTTGTTAGTAGATGTAAGGTATGGAAGCTGTTAAAGAATAAAATCAAGAAAATTACGTGATATTATATTAAACAAACATAGTAATAAACAAAGATATAATGACAGTAAATAGGTAAATTTTTAAATTAGTAGCATTTCACGCGTCAATTCCTGGAACGACCAGATTCAGTCCGTGTATTCTGGTCGAGGACATGACCCCAACAATATGATTGGATTCCATTGCCTATCGAAAAAAATTATTATTTAGTATACCTAAGTAGTTATGTTAGCTCTAATAGTATTTCTATATTATAAGTATATTATTATAGCTAGATATTGTATTGTTAACTAAATGGTATATATGTATACCATAATAATGGTATATATGTCTCTTAGGTAGTTGTTTGAAAATTATAATTGAAACATAAAATAATATGTTGTGAATATATCGTTATGCTTTCATAAATATTTTTTTGTATTTCATTAATTTCTAATGTTCTATATAGATAGCAGTGCATTTTTCAGTTCGTGGTAAATTTTTTCTTTATTTTTTTAAGTCATTTTATCCCTGCCTGGACAGTACGTCTATTGATTCGGTACATTTTCAGTTGAAAAAATTGAGAAAATTTATTTTTCTTCTTTCTTACAACTTTTACAACTTATAAAGTTGTACGAAGAAAGATATCAATGCAACAGTTTGCCAATGTGCTAACAGTGAATTTATTTAAGTATTATTTTTGTTTGAAAATCGTTTGAAATTTTTGGCGGCTGAAATATGTAGATGATTCAGAGGTGCAAACGACTTTGTACAACGTCGTGTAAGTCCAAGTCCACGTCGATTTACTTATTACTTTTTGAATAAATTAATGACACTTACCGATATTACATAAGTCGTGGTTACATGCTCTATAGTAAGTTCTAAAAGTGGAGTCAATAGTATCGTGGTTAAGATACTCTGGCGACGCTTCACAATCTCGTCTGAAACTTGCCACTACTCCGATAGGATCCTAAAAACGAGTATAATAAATAATAGTATAATATTAATAATAATAGTATGTTAGTGTTTTATTTTTAGTTATGACGACCTCGGTGGTCTTGTCTTAGGGATTACCACACCACTTGGCTTCCTATGGTCGCGGGTTCAATTCCCGCACGGTACAAACATTTGTATTAATTCATGATGATATATGTATATTTCATTAAAAAAACTATATATTGCATCACTTGTTGTTGAATAGCCATAACATAAGCTCTGCTTAGCTTGGAACTAGATAGGTCCTGAAAAATTACTGCATTATATTATTATGTACTAGTAGTACCTAAATGGGGCGTGGGGCGCGGCGACTGCAAATATGGCGACTTTTGAAAATGATCAAATGGAAATTTAATCCGTTTTAGAGTTTTCGCTATCAAGTTAAACGTGAATATGAATAAAACCAAATATAAGTTAATGCCCTAACGATTTCTGTTCATGTGATGTTATAAATATGATGTTTATTTGATTAAATTTACAAGATTTATATTGCAATAAAATAAATATATAGATATGTTTAATAAGCGGACAACATTTGATAAACCATCACATTTATATTTGGTATCAATTCGATTTCAAATCAGTAATTTTCATCAGAAATCAGATTGCAGTTTTTCGTTTCATTTTTCATTTCATCAGTATCGACAAATCATACTTACTACATACTCTTCCTGAAGATGGTACAAAATGGATTGCTACATTCTACTGAGTTTGTTTGTTCGGTTATGGTCAAACAAGACTGTTCAGATTCGATTGACGAATAACTGCATACATAACATCGAAACTGACCTGAAAATATTCGTATATTACCAGTGAGCTGTTTAAAAAATTTTGTAGTCCTTTGAAGCTGTTTTTTTTATAAATGATCGATTACTTAATTAACATAGTGTTGTAATGCCTAGTAGGTTTATATTTATATTTAGAAGAAAGAGTAAAGAGTGCATATACAATCTTTTATCTATATCATGTTGTATATGTAGGTATCTACTAAATAAATCGTTTTCAGTAATTTATTCTATGAGATTTAGATAACTTTATTAAAAACGTAGGTGACGATGTAAAAATAAATAAAGGATATACATAATGCGTCATCACAGAACAAGATATCTAGAGATTGCTTTATGCATCTGTGATGTGCATATTACTCCTACTCAAGTTAATAGTAGTTGAGTGTCTAAAAAAAAGTAGGTAAATAATAAAAACAAAAAGGATTTCTAGTTCTGTAAGAAGCAGCAAGGAGTAGTAGATTTTAACTACTTGAGTTAATAAGAGGTAAATATTCCAAAGTAGGTACATAAAAGTACTATAAATGCACAAGGTTTTGGATTCTAGGTTTAAAACAGGTGGATATATAGGACCTATGGTGTAAATTACTTAGCAAAGCGATATCAATAAAATTTATATCTATGTATTTACACTTGATATTTGGCATACGAGTATAATTAACTACGTATACCGGCACCAAAGCTGCATATATAATTACAAAGATGTTTAAAACATACCTACAGACTGTCCAATTAGAGCAAAACACAATAAAAACACTATCACATATTTCATTTTGTACAACAAACTTTTTTTGTCACGGACTGAATAACTGCATGTAATCAATATCCTTGGGTTATTGTCACTAAACAATTGATTTATAATCAATACACTTTTTAATTGGAAGAACTTATCTAATCAATGTCGGCATGACCTAAAATCAAGATATTTAAAGTATCCGATAACTATTTACGACGTAAGCCCTGACGTACTTATAAATTGAAATTGATTAAATCTAATCTAATACTATACACCAATAATTTAATAGAGTTTTTTACTTTTGAATCATCGCACTGCATTCTGGCGATATGTACTGTGTTGCATGTTCATTATTGCATATTGCAAAAATATTTTCTTTTAAAATGTAGCAGCAATATTTTTCTTTAACGCCAAAAGAAAAATATTGTTGAAACATTTCAAACTTTTGTCCTGTTATTACATAATAAAAGTTTCAGCATCTGTTTTGTACGGTCTTCACAATAACAGGAAAAAGTCAAATTATATTTTTAGCAATTTAATATAAATAAATACTCAATCATTATCGTTATTTGATATCCGTATTAATATCATAAACGATTTTTTTTAATGTAAGTTTATTACTTTTTCGCGTAAAACTACTGAACGAATTTTAATGAAATTTTATGAAATATTTATATAGAGAACCTATTTGTAACATTTGCATAACTATTTACCATCAGATACTTCTATAATATATTCTCATAAACTATAGAATTTATATATATAATTCCTAGTAGCAGGATAATCATAAAATATATTAGTTTATATAAATTACATTATATTGTAGAGCAAAGTAACTCTGTCTGCTATACCTATGTATATGTCGACTATATCGCAGAACCAATATTGATGAATTGTATTGTAAATATAGAGGGGACTTAGGAAAAGAAAATAGGTAACTCGAAGTCCAAACCAATATTAGCGGAGCTACAGTGAGAAATGTTGCAGAAACGGGGATAGTGTGACGCAGACGAATTTGTGCGGATCAGCTAGTACATAATAAATAAAACAATATATGTTATTATCATGTATGATAATGATATAAAATATATAAATTTTATTTATAAAATATTTTGCTCTTAGAGTTTATATAGGAGTTTAGCGCACATAGTGGTTCAATTAATTCAGAAACAATTAAAGCCAGTCTTTATCATAATTGCTATTTCACTCTTATGATTAAGTATAACTTGATATCTCGATAATTATTATAAAATGGATTCTAAAGTGTTAATATACATAGTTACCGGTTTCAACGGCGTAAAGCTTGTAGCTGCAACAGACTGCACGGCTTCCAAAGCCGGCTAGAAAAGGTTGATTAATTCTTGTATTGGCAATTTTTAGGTTTCTGTAAATTAGTTCGGATTTAACTTTAATATAGATAATTGTCGAATACTTAACAAGAAAATAGAAAAGAGAGAAAGAAGTATTTTAATATTGGAAAATTCAGTGTTTAAAAAAGAGAGAAAAGTTAGTTTTTTGAATTCATTCGAAAACAGACAAAGCTGAGCCAGATCCTCAGTATTTTATGCTCTCATAGATAATGTGAATTATGATGCTCGTAATTTAATACCACTCAAGGAAGTAAATAGTCATTAAAATTGTTTATTACCAAAGGTCGAATATATCATCTTTAGTTTTATTGTCGAGAATAACCAATGCAGCTTGTATAACAGTTCCATTGAAGTTTTTCCTCCTTATTAAAATAGACTGATCTATCACATTTCTTTTAGTTAACCCAGGTTTGGTTAGCCCAGATGAAACTGTACAATATCCACAGTCCACAGTAGTCAGTTCAATAAGTAGAGACTAGAGATTGATAAATATAATGTACACATCAGCTATACTACTTAAGTATAGCTGATGTGTACATTATATTTATCAATCTAATATAATATACTTATATTTAGGTCATTGTATTAGGTGCACCTAATTGGAAATTTAAAGCAACTATTCTCGTCGTTCGTCGTCTTATTCGTTATACTTAAGCAATAATATGTGCCAAAGTTAAACAATTATTACAGAATTAGTGCAACTATAGGTAGACCTACTTATTTCTATTTAATTTGAAATAATCACTACCTTTGTTTTGTACTATAATGACTTCGGAATCAGGTAATATATTAAGTTCATATAATTCAGGGACAATATTGATGTCGACTTGGTGGATATATAGCGTAACGTAAATAAAAATATAATCAACTACGGAAAGGTACGGTATTTTAGTATTGATTTATATATGATTCAGCTAGGAATACTGGCCATTGGTACTGTATTGATTATAATTTGTTTTATACTATTAACCGTATCAAAAAACTGGGTTATTTAAAAATGTCTATAAGATTTTTGGTATCCCTCAGTATAAATTCTATCAAATGTAAAAAATACATAAAAGAGGTCCACGGCATAGAGTTACCATACTTACACGAAATCCAACAATCTTTACTGAATCATACACTGATGTAGTATATTATTTATCATCAGCGGAGGCTAAAATATTGCTTATAGTAAATAAAAAATATGAAATATTATTACTTTGATGATTTGCAAATACAAAGAATTAATAGTAACGAGATTATAATGCGATCTTTCTCATCGCCTCCTTAACTACAAGTCACATATTCATTCTCTTCAAAGCTGTTACTGTAATTTAAAATTTTATTCGATTTAATTACAGCATAATCGGTAGTTACGACGAATAATTACAGGCCAAGTGAAACATGAACGTCTCCCTATTAATCAAAGGGGCGAAACTCGGCAAATAATTTATAGTGTTGCGAAAACCTATTTTAACGGACCGGTGCCTACAGTATTTTGCAATGAAACAATTTTTAATATAAAAAGCAGCCTTGTCAATTCCCTTTAAACTTACTTAAAATATTTTTATTATTTTATGCGAATAGCAAATATTTTGACAAAATTAAAGGATTGCCACAGTGCTTATTTTAGGGTAATAAATTGAAACATATGTTGCATACAATTGTAAAATCTATTTAAATTAGGCATATGTGTGAGAGAAGTATTAGGTACACATCCTGTGGTCATGCGCAAAAGTTTGGGACCAAGATTTACACAAACAAAACCTGGGGTGAAATGTCCATCTTGCAATAAAACATTAATAATTAGGGGGCATGTTTTCTAATTCATATTGTTCTCTTTAATCAAGTAAAATATACTACCTTGTAAGTAACACTTTAGAAACTGAAATATAATGATTATTTAATAAATGCAGTGAATATTTCATCTCCACCCGTATAACTAAATTAAAGATTGATTTTAATTTGCTGAATTATAAATTCGATTATTTTTTCTTTTGTATGTTTTCTGTATTTTTTTAATGATATTTTGACGACAGTAAATACCATTCTCAATCATCATCAACCCTACTGCCATCAAAGTGCCGTATTATAGTATTAATAGTGCTGGATAACAATCGACCATGCTAACTGAAACAAAACTGGTCTCACTACCCGAACATTTAGGTCGTCTCTCATAGAGTAAACGATTTTCTCTACTTTGAAGTCCGTGTTCTTGAATGCGTTTCATTCTAAAAGTCAACAAACACAAATAAACAATTATATTCCGAATTGTTAGATACATTTAAAAAAAATCAATTAGAAGCTTCGTAATAATTAGGCAATTCAATGAAAAGCGTAAATGGTTTGTTAGGTGTAGGTAGGTAGCTTAGGTAATTAGCTATTAGAAACTGCTTATGGATAACCCTATCTTGAACATTTCTTTATATGGCGTGTTTTTTCTGACGGCTAACCATGGATCTATTACTTGAAGATACTGTATTTCTTTAAGACCACATTTTTCACTCTTCTTGGAAATATTTTCCAACGAATTTATACCCGACACCAGTTTCCATATGAAACGCAAATAATCCCTGTAAGACATTATTGAAAATTATTGTACATATGTAGATATACTTATAACCATAGATGGCAATACAAATACAATAAAAGATACTATATATGTATATAGAAACGGTGGTAATACACAATAGGTACGACCTGTATTCTGTATGATAGATGTAGCTACAACTCCCAGAATAATTAATTAATCCACAAAAAATATAATAATATAGGACACTAAACTAATTAAACTTTTTTTTAAGTGAGTATTTTTTTTTAAGATATTCCAATGCATACATGTGTAAAAACGTACGTGTGTGTAGTATACAGTTATACCATTATCTGATTTCATATCTACTAAAAAATATAAAGTTGTGTAATGGCAAATGCAACGCATAATGACGTTTTGAATTCAAGTTGAAAATTTGTTATTTCGTAACATTTCCTCTGTAGTAAAAAATACTAGAATTAAATACGTAGTTACGTACATTATTCGGTTATCTGAGAAGGGTTTGTATCGTGTTCTACGGAATCAACGAAGGACAAATTCAAACATATATTTATTATTATTTTGGAAATTAAAAAAAGAATTAAACTTCGGACTAACATTTGTAATCTACCTATCCAAACAGTATTGTGAGCACAGTATAGTTTTAATTTATTGAAGATAATACCTTTCGTATATTCTTAACACCTTCCTCCATAGTCATAAACCTAGGCGGAGTACCAGGGGGAGCGACCTTTTTCTCATAAATTGCCTTTCTGACTGGCTCAGTCGCAGTCTGAAATAATCGCATACTTTTATTAAATTATTTGGTTTTCTTAAAAACCAAAAGTTTTTTTGTCAAAAATCCAAATTTGAAGGTTTTTTTATTATTATAAAATTGAACACATACATTCATTATACTTTTATTTAGATTTATGAATAGTTACGGTCTTAGCTCTAAGCCTTAATGTCTATTCTATATTTAATTGACCATCTTTTGAAACATTTATGCCATTACCATATAAAAAATCGTAACACCACAAAATCTTACACCCATTCTAACTTTGCAAACCTCAATATGATGACCTTCTAAAAATATGAACTGTGAATAAATGATGATAATTTATTTAATAATCATACCGAGAAATAATATCTGTTGAAAACGTTGTCATGAACACCAAACTTGAGTCTAGAATGTAGTAGATCATCTAGGCTATTGATTTTAGAGGAACTAGACTGCAGCAGCGCTACAATATTTGCAGAGTACGATGTGTATAAAAACATAACCGCCAGAAATAGAATCAGCAATACAATACGACCAAGAGAGCCTGCAATAAAGAATATGGGGATGAATCATAGGGACTTAAATTTTGGTCAATTAAATTTTTTTATGCATTCTTTATAGTATACACAGAGGCAGGCTGCCCAGAAAAGGTTGCATATTTTTATTCATGTCTATGCTCCTGTAGTAGGTGAGTGCCTATAACCAGTGGACGTTAGTTGCATAACAACACAATACACGTGATGACACTAATTCATGCTATGATAATAAGATCGTATCTTTAATAAGACCTTATTTTCTATTTTTGACATCGTCATATCTCATATATTAGTGTTTAATTCTGGGGCAAGTCACGCAAACAGCTATAATGAGAATACATAGATATAGCAATTGATATCGTAATATATACGAGAGACGTTGTAGAATATTATAGAGTAAAAGAAAATATATGAAAAATAAATGTAGACTTTGGACAGCAATTTCAACATCTATACTTGCTGGTACTCCCAAAATCTGATTGATGATTCAAACTTCAAAGTCGCTCATCGCTCCTGTTCTCTCTCAGTTCTGTTATTACATTATCAAAGCTAAAATAAATGTATCTCAGTCCATTACAAAAGTCCACGAATGCTTTTCTGAGAAAAACTTTCTATAAAATAGCCTGATAAGGACCCCTGCTAGTGAGAAGACGACTGGCTTCTGTCATTTCTTACGCAATAAATTGTCAATGCAATCAGCGAAGTACAACCCGACCAGCGTTCTTGGCACCATTCCCATTGGTCAAGATTTTTA